>NC_084820.1:51606783-51906783 GCF_958449725.1 Rosa rugosa | reverse complement strand
TGAGGAGTGACATATCGATGATTGGAATTGCGAATTCGGGATCGTTTGGATCTGCTTCTTCATTGGGGTTTATGTTGAAGGCATAGGCAGAAGGGACAGAGTTTAGAGCAGAGGACTCGGCTAGTGATTTGATGCTGGTAACAGATGAGGGGGTCTCTAAGGCCTGAGCAACTGCAGCCATGGGAGAGAGAGCTTAGCTAGATAGCTAGCAAGTATATCAATCAAGAGAGAGAGAGAGAGAGAGAGAGATGGAGTTAGAGATTGTTATTGTTATGGAGGTGGATGAAAATGTAGCTCAATTTATAGCCTGAACAACAAATTCCACGTTGTTATTGACCGAATAAAGTATTAGTCTTTTTTTTTTTTTTTTGGTCAATGAATAAAGTATTAGTCGTTATCGATTCTAGTGCCGGGCATCGGAATGTACTTTATATATTTTACGTTTTTATTGTAATCACCTGCTGGTGTTGTTCAGCCATGGGAGGGAGAGCTTAGCTAGATAGCTAGCAAGTATATCAATCAATCAAGAGAGAGAGAGAGATGGAGTGAGGGAGGATTCAGTGCACCGACATAAATAGATGGTTAGATTATATTAAATACACTCTTAGGTTATTAATAAAAATATTAATTATATATATCAAGGGTTGAGATCATTTCATAAGTGTTGGGTCATTTGCACCGTCGGTGCATAGAATAATTTCCACTATTAATATAGTAAAGAAAGAAACAACATAGACGTCACATGGAGCAAAGAGTCTTGTGTGCACCTTGGTCCACCTGCACCAAGGCAAAAAATCAGCATTTTTTACACCCAAATGCCCCAATTTGCCCCTCATTCTGCCTATGGTCTACATGGACCTTGGTCCATAGTAGAATTTTTGCACATGGAGGAGTTGAACCTTTTAGTCTCTCTAGACTTGGTAATAAAAAAATGAGAAGTGAAAGTCGCATGAAAGTGAGTGTGGAATTGTGGAAACTTGACCAAAAGGAAAAGAAACGCACCTCTGGTTAAGATTGATGCTACCTTTCAACTCCGTTATTTGTTGAATAACTGACATATAAGTTAAAAGTTGCCAGTCAAACTGAGTACAGCCCGCCAACACTGGAAAATATGAATGGCAGATTGGCAGTGATAGGCCAAATCCACACAATCGGAAGAAGCACATGGTATTCTCTCTGTCTCTTTGTTACCTCAACTTGAATTTCATGGCTGTTTCTGAACAATTATATAAATAATGCAACGTTTAGATTGAATTCATTGAAATCACTTCCTACCAAACCAAGTCAATTTCATATTTGGTGAGCTGAAGATTAAAGAAAGAAACTATGCATTCAAAATTTCAAATGTTACAGACTTCGGTCAAATTACGATGGGAATGTGGTTTAATAACGTACGATGGAGAATTTTACAAATGGTCACTCAATTATAACTCATTTGACACTTTTTGATTATTTAATTTTCAAATATATTACTTTGATCACTTAACTATTACTCTATCAATCACTTTAGTCATCGAATGAACATTTTGTCTCACTTTAGTCACTTCTCCCAATCATTTTAATTCAGACTTCTCAATTTTCCATGATTGATTGGACGAAAATATCATTGATATTGTGAGTTTGTGAAAAATAAATTATTTTTTTAATGAAATAATTAACGGAGTTATTAAAGTGAATAATAGAGTTAAAATTGAGTGACCACTGCATGGGTGTGTGAGTTACTAACAACTAACCCGATCAAAAAAAAAAAAAAAAAATGATATATTTAAAAAGTGAGTGACCAAAGTGTTGAAAAGGTAAAAGTTGAGTGATTATTTGTGATATTCTCCTAAATTTATATTTCCACTTTTTATTTTTGCTTTTGAAAGTGAAAATAAATGGATAGCACTGCAATCCATTGGTTTGGAATAATTATGTAAAGATGGCTACATCCCATTCGTTTGTAAGACTAGTACATCACAATTTTATACTTGCGAACCGCAATCTTTGTTCGAAATCAATTGAAATATCTGCGAAATCTCCGGTACATCCTCGGTATATCATACAGGGAAAATATCTTAATTTTCACAATTTATGTGAAATTTATCTGATATTGTCAAATATCTTCGATATATAAGATATTTAGGATATATCCCGATAAAATGAAGAAATATTTGTAAAATCTGACGAGAAAAACAAAAAATAAAAAAGTTACACAGTTATTCATAACGAAACTACATTATGGAATATGGAGGTTATGTGGGGGTGTAAAATTTTAAGAACGGTTTCTAGTCAGGAAATGGCCTAATGGAGAGGCAATGCAACCTGTTTGGAAAAATGCCTCCAGGTGAAACCTCTCAAAGCGGATTTGGGTGAGACGAATTCCCTTCTAGGTGAGGAGAAGTCTTCTCAAACTAATCTAGGTGAGAAGTAATTCCCTAAAGGCGAATCTGTGTGAGGAGAAATCCCCTCAAGGCGTATATAGGTGAGGAGTAATTCCCTTAAGGCAAATCTGGGTGAGGAGAAATACCCTCAAGACGAATTTAGGTGAAGAGTAATCCCCTTAAAGAAAAATCTAAGTGAGGAGTAATCCCCTTAATAAAGAATCCGAGTAAGGAGAAATTCCCTCAAGACGAATATGACATATATATATTGTCTGGAATTAGTACAATATAGGGGAAATAGTCGACAACTCCAAAACGATCTATGGATATTATGTCCATCACTGCAATTATTCATTCTATATAAGTCATATGTCTTGATCTGATTATTGTACTTTCGTAGTCAGCGAGCGACTTTTCAACCACCTAAAGTCTCTTTTTGGATGTAGATAAAGTTGAAATTCATATATTTTTTTGAATCAATGAAAGAACTTTTATAGAAGAAAAACTCAATTGAGTTGGTTACACTCATGCTGCAGCATATCAAGAATACTTGCAGGGGCATGATCTATCCAAACTTCCCTTATCTCTACCTTAAAACCTAAGGCTGCTAGGCAGTGAACTACCACATTACAAGCTCTCGGGGTATGACAAATTATCACTTCGCCTAGTCTACTCCAAGCATATTGAATGTCATAAATGAGGCCATGATATAGATCGGATGGCGACAAGGATTGAAGAACATCTCGATCGTGAAAAAGGAAAATCTGGTTTGCTGCAAATTTGGCATTCGTTGTCTGAATCGTGATTGCTATACCTTTTAGAAAAGGGAAAGACGCCAGGAACCAAACTCGTCGCTTTGCTACGACGTGTGAGCTTTTTCGGGCTTTTGGGATCGTTTCAGGCCTCAAAATTGCAATTATTATTTTTCAAAATTTTCGGTTTTCTAGTTCGAGTTGAATTTGTTTTGTTTTAACCTATGAGCTTTAGGGTTTCATTGTTAGTCGCTCTAGAGTTTTTTTTTCCCATATATAAGCAACCTTAAACGGCTGCAGAACCTATATTTTCATATTATCAATCAAATTGAGAGTTTTCTCATTTATCTCTGGTGGACTCCAGATTTCTTGTTTTAGGTTTATTGCTTATAAACCTAGGGTTACCGTTCCGATTGAGTCAGGTGTTCCATGTCTCTCCTATTTACCTTAGTAGCAATGGGTGATGTTACAAGAGCGGATCTTGATGCTCTTACCGCTTCTCTTACCGCAACATTTAACTCTGCCATCAACACCATGAACAATCAGATTAGAGAAGTTCGTGAATTGTTGGAAGGCAAGAACAACAACAATCGGAATAGAGGCGGGGAAGGAGGCCAGCGAGCTAGGGCTCCACGTGGTGATATTGTTAATAATAATTCAAAATCTGATTCCGAAGAAGAAATTGTGCAACCTGAACAACAAGGACAAGCTGACAAGGATTACAAAGTCAAGGCTGAAATTCCTTTATTTTCTGGCCACTTCACTACTAGGATTTTTGCCTTAGACATCGGCCAGAAACCGATGTTAAAAAAAAAACCATCCGATGTCTTAGTGGGTGATGTTAAAGATCAGGAAATCCCAGACATTGGTTTTTAGCCGATGTTAAAAATGACTCTAGACATCAGTTTCTTATAAGCTCCCGATGTATAAAATGACTCTAGACATCGTTTGATTTATACAAAACTGATTTTGTTTCCTACTATGACATCGTTTTACATAAGAAATTGATTTATATATCAGTATTAGACATATGTTTTATAGATAGAACTGATGTCCTTTGTCATTTATAACATCAGTTTGTTATTTCAAATTGTTATATGTTTTCGTTCTTTTTGCTTCAATTTCTATTTTAGAAGTGATTACTAAATCAGTTTCTTTGCTAGAGAAGTTTCACAATGAGAATACCAGTGGTAAGCAAAAGAAAATTCTCATTAATACTATTGATAAAAAGAGTACAAAGAGTAGGGAGAAGGGGACGTATGGCCTAAACTTCTCCATATACAACAACAAAAGAAAATTAAGAACAAGATTGAAGTCTTCTAAACTTCTCCATATACAACAGCTGATAATGCCTCTGCTTTGCTCTGTTCTTTTGCAAGTTGATCCTACAAAGAAAATGCAACCCCGATGAAACACCTTATCAGCAATATCAGCCTAAGAAATAACAAAGTGAAAAATTAATTGGATTATCATTTTCCTAGATAACTCCTTATGATTATTCTACTTGCTGTTTCTCTACCTCTTAACAACCCAACATCCATATAGAATAGAAAGTTCAAGAGAACTCCATTGATGATCAAATGTGACAGTAAACCAACATACATACTAACCTTGATAGAGAGAACTTCAGGTGTATATTCAGCTAAACCAGTCTTGTTAGAGCCATTATGATGGGAGTCGAGCAACCCCTTGGCCTGGTCAGTTCTTAACTTATCTAAGATTCCTTGGAGCGCTTCATTTTGCTTAAGATAGTCTTTCACCTACAAGTTTACATTAGGGGCAATAAGCAAAACAAAATAGATGAGCACGTATATAAAACTGATTTCTACTCCCGGAACTGAAGACTCTGCATTTATCATTAATTATTTCACATCAACACGCTGTTTCATACTGCAAGCTCAGATTAGATGGACTCACTACTATTCCAGCAAAGTGTCAGCTTAAACAATATCACCTATTTTCATGCACAACTGACAATTTTTTCAACCTAGTTAATGGGAAACTAAACCCCATAGAGCATATTCCGGTGCCATATATCCTCTGCACAACAATTAAATGTTGTTTTCACTGACTGATTAGTCACTCTAATACAAAGAAGTTTCACATAAAAATAGAAATGACAATGATCAACATTATGCAAGCAAGACATTACATGTCAATCACATATTTTGTTGGCATTTCAGCATATGCATTTATGCTGTCAATATGAGTTACTAACTTACTTACCATAACTAATTGAAAACTTCAATAGTGTCCTCAGAAAAAGATTAGTTTCTTGTTTGTGTCATAATATTAAGATTTTGTAGACAGAAAGCTGGGTGGAAAAATGCATAAACAAAATTAGCCAATTAGTTTTCAATTGGTTTTCAATTCTGATAAAACTAGGCCATAGAAAGTTATTTGAAGACATGAAAATGACAAAAAGTAGAAGCAAAAAGATAACAGGATACAGTCGTATTATACCTTGTATACGGGACCAAAACCACCTTCTCCGATTTTGTTTAGAGGATCAAAGTTATTAGTGCCAGCTTTAATTTGCCTCAAGGTGAAAGAACCAATCCGCAGATCCAATCCTCTCAGATCTGTCCAAAGAACAAGGTTAGGATATGAATAATGTCTTGAAAAATCTGATAAAAATTATTTGGTAAGAGAGAATTGTATTGTTCACTGATCATCAGGCCTTGAAGTACCTTAATAGTCAGAAAACTGTGAACAAGATGCATGCAAGGTGGGTGAGTTTTCTGAATAAATTTCCTTTCGTGATTCAGCATAAATCTGGTACTTTTAATAGGGTAGCAGATGCTTCGAGTAGGAGGGCTTCCTTACTGGTCACTTTAGCTTAGGAGATTGTGGGTTTCGAAACCTGTTGAAGGAATTGTATGAGGAAGATGCTGATTTGAAGGAGATATAGGCCAAGTGCAGTAGCGATCATGCAGTTGCAGATTTCTATGCGAATGATGGTTATTTGTTCAAGGGCAATCGACTATGTATCCCTAGTTCATCATTGAGGGAGAAATTGATCAGAGATCTGCATGGAGGGGGTTTGAGTGGACACTTGGGCTAAGACAAAACTATTGCTAGCCTTGAGGAGAGGTAACTTTTGCCATAGTTGAAGAAGGATGTAGGAGCTATTGTAAGGAAGTGCTACACCTACTTGGTTTCTAATGGTCAGTCCCAAAATACTAGTCTTTATTTACCTTTACTTGTTCTTGATGATATTTGGCAGGATCTTGCTATGGATTTTGTGTTGGGATTACCCCGTATCCAAAGGGGTGTGGATTTTGTGTTTGTGGTAGTTGACAGGTGTAACACCCCAACCCGGATTAATAGAATATAACCCGAATTTAGGGTGAATTAGATTTATACAAACCACAATCTAAACACCAATTGATTCTCACCAGACGAACAACAACTACTCATCATGAAAGGAAAGGTTTCCGTCAAGCTCTCCAAACATCCGATCAACTTTAGGGTGATGAGAGACAAGACTTCTACAACTTTCAACGATGAATGAAAGCGAAGATGATGATGCAAGAGAAGAGCAACCCGTTTGAGAGAGGACTCAGTGCCCTCCTCAGCTTCTTTCTTTCCCATTTTTTTTTTTTTTTCCTATATGAGAAGAGGTAGAGGAGGAATGAGTCGGTTGCCAAAGAGACAGAGGAGTTGAAAAGATTCTGGTATCTCTTCTTTCTTTTTTTTTTTCTTGAAAAAGCAAGAGAACTTGAGAAAGATCAAGGGAATACTAGAGACTTTCTAAATCTCCTACAACATATGAGCCCTTTATTTATTTACGAGTATGACCTCGGGCTTAATTAGTAATAACAATCACTAACAAGTTGGGCTAACCCAAATGAATGTCTTGAAGCCCTAATCATAAACTCCAATCCCAAAACTGAAAACATATACGATTCTTTATTTATTATTATTGTTATGATTATTATTCTCTTCAAGGTAGGGTATTACAACAAGTTCTCCAAGATGGCGCACTTTATAGCTTGTTGGAAGACTGCTGATGCTTCCAATATAGCCAAATTGTTTTTCAGGGAGGTTGTTCGTTTGCATGGAGTGCCCAAGTCCATTACTTATGATAGAGACACAAAGTTCCTTAGTCACTTCTGGATTACTTTGTGGAGAATGTTTGGAACAGCTTTGAATTATAGCAGCACAGCTCATCCTCAAACTGATGGGCAGACAAAGGTTACTTCAGAACTTTGGGCAACATGGTCAGGAGTGTTTGCAGAGATAGGCCCAAACAGTGGGATTATGCTTTGCCACAGGTGGAGTTTGCTTATAACAGTGTTGTGCATAGTGCAATAGGGAAGTCACCATTCTCATTAGTTTATATTGCTGTTCCTCGACATATGGTTGATCTGGTGAAGCTTCCTAAGGTTCCTAGTGTTAGTGTTGCTGCTAAGGGCATGGCTAGAGATGTGCAGGCTATTAGAGAAGAAGTTAAGGTGAAGCTGGAAGAAACTAATGCCAAGTATAAAGCTGCAGCTGACAAACACCGAAGAGTTAAAGTGTTCCAAGAGGAAGATGACGTGATGGTGTTTCTGAGGAATGAGAGGTTTCCTGTTGGTACCTACAACAAGTTGAAGCCATGAAAATATGGTCCTTTTAAGGTGCTAAAGAAGATCAACGACAACGCTTATGTTGTTGCACTTCCTGATTCTATGGGCATTTCTAACACCTTTAATGTTGCTGATCTACATGAGTTTGGTGAAGATGAGGTTCTTTCTTCTGAAGAGAACTCGGGGTCGAGTTCTTCGGAGGTGGAGGAGACTGATATAGAACTGATGGCAATAAGGATCGAAGAACAGCTCGATCGTGAAAAAGGAAAACCCAGTTTGCTGCCCTCGATCGTGAAAAAGGAAAACCCAGTTTGTTGCAAATTTGGCATTCGGTGTCCGAATCGTGATTGCTAGACCTTTTCAGAAAGGGAATGATGCTAGGAACAAAACTTGTCGCTTTGCCACAACGTGTGGATTTTTTTGGGCTTTCGGGATTGTTTCGGGCCTCAAAACTGCAATTTACTATTTTCCAGAATTTTCGGTTTTCTAATTCGATTTGGATTTGTTTTGTTTTAACCCATGGGCTTCAGGGTTTCAATGTTAGTCACCCTAGGGTTTCTTTTCCCATATATAAGAAATCTTAAACAGCTGCAGAACCTATCTTTTCATATTATCAATCAAATTGAGAGTTTTCTCATTTATCTCTTGTGGACTCCAGATTTCTTGTTTTAGATTTATTGCTTGTAAACCTAGGGTTACCGTTCCGACTGCGCCGGACCTCCATTAACTAGTAAGGCATAGTTAGTGCTTGAGGCTTCATAAATTACCTCCATGCAATCACTTTCAGTTATGACATTCTGAACTTAGAGTGACGAAAGAAAGTCCAAACCTACTCGAATAGCTAACAATTCACATCGTTTAGGAGCTACAGTATGCAGTATTGGTTGGACAAAAGCTGCCTTGAATTGGCCATTTGAGTGACGTAAGACTCCGCCAATGCCGCCCTGATTTTGGTTTGATATGAATGCAGCATCCACATTCAACTTGAAAATTTCCACTTTTTTGTGTGGAGCTTCTTTGGTTGGCAGTTTTGGCCTTGAGTTTTTTGAAATCCTCTAACCATGCAAAACTACTTAGAACCAAGTCTTGTGTAGTTTATACTTTCCCAAACCATAGAACATTGTTTCGATTCTTCCACAATGCCCAGATGATCATTAATAACTCACCTTTTGGTTGACTAAACTACTTTAAGCTATGATTAGTACTCAAACATAAGAAAGAGATTCATTGATTGGGGTTTATAAGGTTTCATCCAAAAATGCTTAAACCGATTGAATAAAACTAGTTTCCAGTGGCGGAGCCAGATCTTTAAGTTTACTGGGGCACAAATGGATATATAAAAAAATACAAAATCTCCAAATAAAATTTCTATCTATTAAAATGGTTATTCTCATCGACGTGATTTTATATTTAAAATCGTTTCAAAACAGTCTCCTTATCTTTATTAGTAAAATATTTTTCTCAATAATAAAATCAAGCAATCATTTAAATTTTAACAGATCGCAACAATATTTGATTTTCTTTTAAATGAATATATTAAGTAAAGAAAAACATCTATAATTATTTTTTTTATATATTTTTTTAAATGATGGGTGGTTCTAGTTGGAACTCCAAATTTGATATTTGGACCTCTCCTACTTATTAAACCTCGAATTCATTTTTTTGAATACTTAAAAGACTAAGTACTTGTTCAAAAAAAAAAAAGAAAAAAAAAAAAGACTAAGTACACCTCCTTAATCTTATCAAAACATCAATGAACAATTGAAATCAGTATCTTCAATAGTTTAGTGACACAAAGAATGATTCTCGCCAATCATTCAATGCTAAGTCAATCTCTATAGAAATATGAATTCCAAAAATTCTTTATCCCATTAATTAATAGTGTTCTTCCTGACAATTGTGCTACAATTTGAGCCTACCTGGTGATGAAATGAAATTCACAACCAAACCGCACAATAGATTCACGCAAATTAATTAGGTTTGAAAGAAAAGGTGAGAGGGAGACACAACAAGTAGTAAGTCATTGATGACCTTGAAATTAATATATGATCTTTTGGGAAGATAGGCAATTGGGCATAAACCTTGTTCGTGGCCATCGATATGCCATATTGTTCAAGTGGGACGACCTATGGCCATTCATAAGACATATACTACTTCTTCTTTTTCTACTATGATGAATTGTGAATTGACTTTGGTTAATCAGAAATTGGTGTGATTGGTGAGGGATCTGAGAAACAGAGGAATTGGGTCACAGAAAGATTAGATTTTAGGAGTGAGTGAGATCTGAATGCATTGCTTCTTCATGCATTTTTCAGGTGAACGTATCTCAGAGAAGTTGAAAAAGAATAAGCAAATATTTGGTTGAAAATTCTTAGATATGTTTTTTTTTTTTTGCTTTGTCTTTGTCTTTATTTGTCTTTTTATATTAGTTGGCAGTAGAGGTGGCAAACGGGCCGGCCCGGCCCGGCCCATTTTAAGCGGGCCTAGTCGTGCTTTGTGCAGTGCTTGGGCCGGCCCATTATTATCGTGACGGGCTCGTGCCGGCCCATTTACTTAAACATTAAGCCCGGCCCGGCCCATGGCCCGAGCCCATATCGTGCCGGGCCGTGCTCGTGCCTACCCACTATAAAGTACGATTTTAAAATTTTAATTTGAACAAATAAAAATTAATTTTATTTAACTATTTAGAAAATTAAAATAAATTAAGTTCTACAACGTTTTTATTAATCTTAGCTTTTTAAGATTAGATTTCTAATAATTTTTTATATTCCACTATAAGAAAGAAACAAAAAAAAAACTCAAAATATATTGTTTTTAGTATATTATTGTGAGATTAATCTTTATTAATATAATGAAGATTTAGTATCTATTATTTTTTCCTTCATTCTATAGTTGTATTATTATGAGATTAGTCTTTATTAATAAACATATATTTAATATTTAGAAAAAATACTTATGTCAAAACAAGGATATAATGTTTTGTTTCATTATTTTGACAATATATATAACAGAAAGCATTGGTGGAATTGTCATGAGATTTTAAATAAAAAGGTCTCATATTCAAATCTCATCATTGTAGTTTTTTAATAGAGTTTTTCTATTGGAACCTCCAAATTTACTGACTTGACCTCTATGCTTTCTACACCTCTTATCAAATTTTCAAAGACTAAATTTACTCACTAAACCTCACTAAACTTCCTCAAATAACCTCACTCATATAATTTGCAAACAAATTATTATCTTTAAAATAAAAAATTTAGTCATTTCAATGATTTAATCACTCTATAAATCTTTTTTTTTTTTTTTTTTTTTTTTTGAAAAGTAGGTTTATTGAAACAATTAACGAGTACACTCGTTTAGAATGGCATCCCTTATATATTCGGGAGCAGTACCAAACCAAGTTTGGTCAACACTATTACAAAGAGCTTTATTGGCTAGTGTAATACCCCGGAAAATCCAAATTAAATTCCGTGGATTTTTAGAAATGATTTCACGATAGTAGGAGCGAGTACGAAGCTTGGAGAAGTTGTGGAATTAGTTCGAACGATTTTATTTTCGAAAACGAACGTTTTTAGGGGGTCAACAAAGTTGACTTTTTATACGTTCAAAATTTGGGAAAACTTCCTTCATGAAAGTTGTTGAGCTCGTCGATACGAGTTCGTGGACATGTGGAACGCAATATTTGGAGTTCTTATGAATAAGTTATGAATTTTTGAAAATTGGGAATTTTCTATAAATAGGAAATTTCTGATTTTTATTTTCATTTAAGGACGAAAAAATATTCTTTTTGCGGAAAAGCCCCCAGAACCTCCGTTCTCTCTCTTCCTTCGACCTTCAGAACCCTCGGGTTCCGACCGACCCGACCCGGCCAAACGATGGTCCTCCAGCCTCCTCTGGCCCCGGACCCGGCCTTCCCCGAGCTCGCCGTCGCACGCACAGCCTCCCTCTGGTGTCGCCTTGCTCCGCCGCTGCTCCAAAAACTGGATCGAAGCCACCCAGAAGCAACATTCGGACCCGGCCGGAAAACCATTTTTCCGGCGTTGCATGGGCCGATCGTCCCCATTTTCGTGATCTCCTCCTCCCCCTGATCATCCCCATATAGGCCTTGCTTGACGATTTGGAGTGTGGAGTGAAAGATCACGAGTTGAAGATTTCGACGTCCCTGATTCAATCTGGAATCTGATCAGACGCACGAGATTAATCCAACTTCAACGCTTGATCTAGGACGATCTAGGCCGAACCAGGCTTAGCTCCAGGTATGAAAGTCGACCACCCTTTCATTTTGAACCAGTTTGTAGTTGGTCACTTTGCCATCTGAGGTGGTTGACCGGCGTTGACCGCCGCGTTGACCGCCCACTGACCACCGCTTGTGGCGGCGCATCAGACCATATTTCGAGTTTTCATTATCTAGGTGATGATCTATGCATCCATACGAGCGTTTTGATATATAACATGGTCATGTTAGAAAAAGTTGATAAATAGTGGATTTTCGTTTTGACGTTACTATTTAACGTTTTTACGTTTATCTTCGGTTTACGATCTGTGAAGATCTGACCATCGGTTTTGCTTCAATTTTGGATATGTTGATCGTATGACTGTCCCGGTGACTTTGTGAGGTCACGGGCGAAGATCCGACCGTTGGATCTTCGTATAATTGAGAAATAGTGATTCGGAAGGCGATTCGTGAGAATCTGACCGTCGGATTTTCATATAATTTTATGGAGATGTTTGTTAGAGTGATTCAAGAAGATCGGAGTCTTCGTGATAATTTTGGAGGATGATCCTGAAGGCGATCCGTGAGGATCCGACCGTTGGATCATCATTAAATTCAGATCCGACCGTTGGATCATCGTATGATTTCGATCTGACCGTTGGATCATCATTAAAATTAGAATCCGACCGTGGGTTTCCGTATATGTGTGCTTTTGAGTTGTTGGCTAAGTTAAGATCATTATTGGATTAGGTGATCGATGGATTTATTTGGCGGACGATTCGTGAGATTGTTAATGGAGCTGTTAAGAAGACGCAGCTGGATTAGAGGTGAGTAAACCTCACGTGGTTCATATTACGAACCCAATATATTTAATTGCTTTATTTTGCAATCATATGAACTATTGTTGGTGTATTAGACATTCCTGTGTGAATGTCTGTATATATATTATTACGTGAAATAATATGTATTGTTGGAGTTGTGTTGAGTTTATTGTTAAGAAACAATATATTGTGAGAGGTATTGAGTTTATTGTTGAGAAACAATATATTGTGAGAGGTGTTGAGTTTTATTGTTGAGAAACAATAAATTGTTGTGATCTGTGGAGATCACTAGGTCACGAGGTGACCATGGCATCTATTAGTGAATCACGCTCTCGTACCGGGCTGGTGGTTATTAATAGTATTAAATCGTAATCACGTCTGTGGCCGGACGAGTGGTTACGTTCAGTTAGAGCTCTAGTCTGTCTGCCAAATGTGGAGTGACCTTATGAGTGAAATTGAGAGTAACTCATAAGTGTCAATATATATATGGTAACCTTATGAGGGAAATTGAGAGTAACTCATAAGGGTCTATATATATATATGAGTCTGTCTACCAAATGTTGGGAAATCTTATGAGCGAATTTGAGAGTAACTCATAAGTGTCTATATATATATATGAGAGTGAGGGATCTTATGAGCTAAATTGAGAGTAACTCATAAGTGTCTACATATATATATGAGAGTGAGTGATCTTATGAGCTAAATTGAGAGTAACTCATAAGTGTCTATATATATATATGAGAGTGAGAAAGTAACGTGGGTTTGTGGTAGTCTTGAAATCTAATAAATCAACAGTTCTTTCTTGTTTACTCATACTGGCTGTAAAAAGCTTACCGGGTTTTGTGTTGTTGCAACTCCCGGTACACTATTCAAATTGTGTAGCGGGTAATCCTACAGGACAGGAGAACCAGGACGGTGATCGTGCGGTTAGAGCAATTGTTAGAGTTTTACAACAATTGTAAGTTGTGAGGTGTGTTATGCTCATTTGAGCTTTATAATATATTGTGAGAGTGAATTGTAATAATGAACTCGAAGTTTCGAGATTTGGTTTTTTGTAATTGTAATTATTCAGGTTTCGGATTTGAATTTATCATTCAAAATCCGGGGCGTGACAGTTTGGTATCAGAGCGTAAGGTGCATATTTGGTGATGTGTCAATACCTTCCGAGTGATGGCCCGTCTGCAGCGGATCCCCATCGTGTGCTCTTTGGTATTGGCTAAGTCATTGGGTATGCGTGAGTGTTGGGAGTTGTTTAGGCCGCTAGGTCGTTTAGGGAACGTGAATACATTCCCTATAGTATTGACTTGGTTAATATGAATTTGTATTTGACTTATACTGTGTTTTAAGTGTTATACATGTATTAGCCAAGCATACTATACTCCTTAGGTGATGGAGATTCGAAGGGGTTGTACTTAGAACCTTACAGTTGTCTTGTAGGTTCGTATTGGAATAAGTTCAGTGGCCGCGAGTTACAATCCTTGAGGAATAGGAACCTCTTGATTCAACTCTGTTAAGTCAACGAGGATTGTTGTATGGAAGTGAGGTTCTTTTGGATGTTGAAGTGTTTGGTTGAAGGCATGATGTGGACCTATGCACGTACCTAGTGTGGATACGAGTATTAATGGATAGAAAGTTGCCTTCTTAAGTTGGACGTACATATGTTTTTGGATGAGATGTACATGTCAAATAATAGATATCTTGTTTTGTAATGAGATGTCCTTGTGGAGTTTGTTAGTAGGGTTGAGGTTAGGGAAGAAATTATTGCGGTTACTTCTTCCTTGTGCTTGTAAGTTGTTAAGCAGGGTTTAAGGTGCGAGACAAGAATTTTATTTTGTGCTCGATGGTTAGAGAGGAGAGACCATTGTTTTGGGTTGTCGTTGAGTACTATAATTCCTTCAGAATCAGGATTGTTGGTAGAATTGGAATTAGTAGTAGTTTTGGTGATTCTGAATTTGAATTGAGTTCGCGAGATGTGTCTTATATACGTGGTTGATGTTACTTGCATCATTTTGGAACGATACGTTACGATTCACAAGGAAAACTGGATTTGAAATTTATTCATTTGAACACCATGGGTTGATGACCTGACCGTGACTTGTGAATATAGTTTTGTTCAAGTGAATGAAATTGAATTTTGTGGCCTTTGTGTGGTGAACTAGTTTTCTTAAGTTTTGGATCGTAGTATAGAGATGGGCTGCAGTGAATTTGAAGTTGTTGTGTGTTTTAAGTTTAAGTAGGCGGGACACTTAAAGTTTTGCAATGGAGTTGATTTTGGTGTAATTAATTGGGAGAGTTAGAATCAGTTCTTGTGAATGATGTTGGATGAGAGTGTGTGCCTTTGGTGATTGATTTTAGGTGTTATAGTTAAACGCAATTTCGGATATTGATTTTAGTGATTTTGTTAGGTATCCATAGTGGTTCAAGTGAATTACTATGTGATATGGAGTTTGATTTGATTTCTGAATCGCTAAATGTTAGGGATTGAATTGTGGTGAGTTTTTGTTGAAACAATTGATAGATGGAATTATCGAGATTCTATAAGAGTTGTAAGAGTAACTCTAAAAACGTGGGTTTTTCCTAGCTAACTCAGGATGTGTTTAGCTTTATAAATCCCTAATCCTATCGATGAAATTGTTGTGTTTGGTTTGACTCAGAGGATACTAGCTAGACCTCAATGCGACTTAATTGATTGTTGGATTCTTTTTGAGTGATTGTTTTTATTGCATCATTATGAAAGATGTGTGCAGTAGAGTTGTTTATGGTTTTGAAAACAGTATTGGGTGACCAAGGTTCGATCCTTGGTGTTGTTGTTGGTTAAACAAACAGGAAAGAAAACATGCACACCATCTTATTGAGTTTATATTACAAAAAAAAAAAAAAAAAAAAAAAAAAAAAAGCGAGGACTATGCTATACTAAGCCTAGTCAGCAGCTCCGGATGGGTTGAGGCTGAGCTCAAGAGAAACGTTTGAGCCACTGTGGTAACCGCCTGAGCCACCAGAATAGTAACCAAAAGCGCTACCTTCCTCGGAAGTAGCCTTCAGGTTACCAAAGACGTCCTCGCCGTGCACGGGGAACAGAGGAAGAGTTTGAACCTCCTGGTGATCTCCTCCTCGTTGTTGCAGGGATGTTTGTCCTCCTGTTGTGCCAAAAGAGTTGTACTAGTATTAGTGTTGAAGTGTGAGGAAGAATATGAAACAGAATTTAAATCAAGAAATCCTTCATTACCAGTAGAATAGGTGGAACCAAAGTTGAGATCAATGGATCTACCATCATCAGTAGAACTAGTGGACCCAAAATTGATGTCAATGGATCCACCAGCTGGCCCAAAATTGATGTCGATGGATCCACCAGCACCAGTAGAACCAGTGGACCCAAAATTGAGATCAATGGATCTACCAGTACCAAGAGAACTAGTTCTCATGGGCACTGGAGCAGCCTGATTACACCTATTCATCTGCTTCTCTCGAGCCCTGACGTTCTGGAACCAAAAGTAAATGTTCTTACCCTCAACATACCCATACTGGTTCAGCTGGAGACAGATCTCGTGAATCTGCTCTGTAGTTGGGCACTTAAATCCCTTGACATAGTAAAGATCCTTGAGGATTCTTATTTGTTCTGGAGTAGGAATCCACCTGGTACGGCTTCGCCAGAAATCCATGTTGGCACTACTTCCAGCTGCTTGGGTGTTTCCTCCCTCCTCTGTTGGTTGCTGTTGTTGTGGTTCCATTTGTTGCGGGGTTTGGAGCTCCATTAGTTGCAGAGTTCGTGGCTCTTGGGTCATGGGGTGAGAGGATGTGGAAATCGAGGAATACATGGTTTAGTGTTTGAGGGAGATTTTGTTAGAAGGATTGGAGTTGTTGAACTGGTGATTGGAGATCTGAGATTCTCAGAGGAAAGATGAGATCGAATCTTCAAATGGAAGAAAAGATCTGAGAAAGAAGGATTGAAGATTTGGAGGAAAATATTGAAGATCTGAAAGTTCAGAGGAAAGATGGGATTGAATCAACTAGATGGGAGAGAAGATCAGAAGAGAAGGATTGAAATTGATGAAGAAAGGATTTGAGAAGAGAAAGGCTGAAGAGTTGAGAGAGAAAGACTTGAGCTCGGAAGAAAATTTCTTTCTTTTGGAGTGAACAGTTTTTCTCCAGAATGCACCTATTTATAGAGCGAGGTGAGCAGATCTCCACCGTTGGATGAACGATTCCTGTGATTCATTCTACGCGTTGGATTAAAGTCGCCCCGAAACCCGGAAAAGCTGTTGGCGCGTGTTGAGCGTGTAAGGGGACAGGCCGAACCTCGAGACGCTGTGGCAGACAGCTTTAGCCGAAAGTGATTTGCTTTCCGTAAATCACGGAAGAGACGTGTCGTGGCACGTGGAGTGTACCGACAGTTTGTTGTTATTCTATCGCTTATGATAGAATAAATAAAAGAAGTTGCATGGATAGTAACGAGAGCAGCTGGTGCTCTAGTGGTTGAAGAGCAAGGCTCATGTACAAGAGGTCAGAGGTTCGAACCTTGCCTCTCGTTTATTTTTATTATGTTCGCTTATGACATAATAAGTAAAACATTTGTACACATTATATTAAGCACAGCTTGTGCTCCAGTGGTTGGTGGGCAAAGCCCTTGTGCAGCAGGTTAAGGTTTCGAACCTTGCCTCCCCCGTTATTTTATTTATGTCGCTTATGACATAATAAATATAACACGTGAGCATATATTAATGAAGGCAGCTCTTGCTTCAGTGGTTGGGAGCAAAACCTTCGTGTTTGAGGTCGGGAGTTCGAACCTTACCTCTTACAAATATTTTTGGATCTCGTATATGCTTGATATACGACGTATATACGGTATGTACGGTATACATACGTATATACGGTCTGTACGGTATGCATACGAATATACAGTTGTACGGTATGCATACGTATATACGGTCTGTACGGTATGCATACGTATATACGGTATGTACAATTTCATACCGTAGCCGAGCTGGAAGTTGGTGGGCCGATTGGTAGGCCCAAATAGTAAGCCCAAATAGTAAGCCCAAATAGTAAGCCCAAATAGTAAGCCCGAATGGTAGGCCCAAATGGTAGGCCCAAATGGTAAGCCCAATTGTTCGGCCCGAATAGTAGGCCCAAATGTTAAACCCAAAGTGGTTTGGGCCGGTTCGAAATGTGGATGGTTCGGTTTCTTCGGCTCAATTGGCCAGCCTTAATGCTTAGCCCAAGGATTGAGCAAGCCCAAGTCATCATCACTGGGTCACATGTTTTATTGGCGTGCTTTGGAGAATGATTTGTTTTGAGTGATGCTAATTGAGTAGCGAAACGCTTTGTGGGAGTGTTTACTGTGCTTGTATGCCAGTACAGGGTGAAGATCTATGTGAGGATCTATGAGATAATCTCTGTGAAGATCTAAGTAATGATCTATGTGATGATCCATGTGATGATTTTGTGTAATTGATGTGGAGTGATGTTGAGCAGTTGTGTTGTGAGTTTACGTTTGTGATGAAAGGATTTAGTGGCCATAGGAATGTATTTTTATACAAGGGTTGAGGCTTTGTAGATTACTACAGCTTTGGGAAAGATGGATATTCGATGGTTAGGTCAACCTTAATCGAGAGGAATTGACTTACGCTCAAATTTCGGGACGAAATTTCTTTAAGGAGGGTAGACTGTAATACCCCGGAAAATCCAAATTAAATTCCGTGGATTTTTAGAAATGATTTCACGATAGTAGGAGCGAGTACGAAGCTTGGAGAAGTTGTGGAATTAGTTCGAACGATTTTATTTTCGAAAACGAACGTTTTTAGGGGGTCAACAAAGTTGACTTTTTATACGTTCAAAATTTGGGAAAACTTCCTTCATGAAAGTTGTTGAGCTCGTCGATACGAGTTCGTGGACATGTGGAACGCAATATTTGGAGTTCTTATGAATAAGTTATGAATTTTTGAAAATTGGGAATTTTCTATAAATAGGAAATTTCTGATTTTTATTTTCATTTAAGGACGAAAAAATATTCTTTTTGCGGAAAAGCCCCCAGAACCTCCGTTCTCTCTCTTCCTTCGACCTTCAGAACCCTCGGGTTCCGACCGACCCGACCCGGCCAAACGATGGTCCTCCAGCCTCCTCTGGCCCCGGACCCGGCCTTCCCCGAGCTCGCCGTCGCACGCACAGCCTCCCTCTGGTGTCGCCTTGCTCCGCCGCTGCTCCAAAAACTGGATCGAAGCCACCCAGAAGCAACATTCGGACCCGGCCGGAAAACCATTTTTCCGGCGTTGCATGGGCCGATCGTCCCCATTTTCGTGATCTCCTCCTCCCCCTGATCATCCCCATATAGGCCTTGCTTGACGATTTGGAGTGTGGAGTGAAAGATCACGAGTTGAAGATTTCGACGTCCCTGATTCAATCTGGAATCTGATCAGACGCACGAGATTAATCCAACTTCAACGCTTGATCTAGGACGATCTAGGCCGAACCAGGCTTAGCTCCAGGTATGAAAGTCGACCACCCTTTCATTTTGAACCAGTTTGTAGTTGGTCACTTTGCCATCTGAGGTGGTTGACCGGCGTTGACCGCCGCGTTGACCGCCCACTGACCACCGCTTGTGGCGGCGCATCAGACCATATTTCGAGTTTTCATTATCTAGGTGATGATCTATGCATCCATACGAGCGTTTTGATATATAACATGGTCATGTTAGAAAAAGTTGATAAATAGTGGATTTTCGTTTTGACGTTACTATTTAACGTTTTTACGTTTATCTTCGGTTTACGATCTGTGAAGATCTGACCATCGGTTTTGCTTCAATTTTGGATATGTTGATCGTATGACTGTCCCGGTGACTTTGTGAGGTCACGGGCGAAGATCCGACCGTTGGATCTTCGTATAATTGAGAAATAGTGATTCGGAAGGCGATTCGTGAGAATCTGACCGTCGGATTTTCATATAATTTTATGGAGATGTTTGTTAGAGTGATTCAAGAAGATCGGAGTCTTCGTGATAATTTTGGAGGATGATCCTGAAGGCGATCCGTGAGGATCCGACCGTTGGATCATCATTAAATTCAGATCCGACCGTTGGATCATCGTATGATTTCGATCTGACCGTTGGATCATCATTAAAATTAGAATCCGACCGTGGGTTTCCGTATATGTGTGCTTTTGAGTTGTTGGCTAAGTTAAGATCATTATTGGATTAGGTGATCGATGGATTTATTTGGCGGACGATTCGTGAGATTGTTAATGGAGCTGTTAAGAAGACGCAGCTGGATTAGAGGTGAGTAAACCTCACGTGGTTCATATTACGAACCCAATATATTTAATTGCTTTATTTTGCAATCATATGAACTATTGTTGGTGTATTAGACATTCCTGTGTGAATGTCTGTATATATATTATTACGTGAAATAATATGTATTGTTGGAGTTGTGTTGAGTTTATTGTTAAGAAACAATATATTGTGAGAGGTATTGAGTTTATTGTTGAGAAACAATATATTGTGAGAGGTGTTGAGTTTTATTGTTGAGAAACAATAAATTGTTGTGATCTGTGGAGATCACTAGGTCACGAGGTGACCATGGCATCTATTAGTGAATCACGCTCTCGTACCGGGCTGGTGGTTATTAATAGTATTAAATCGTAATCACGTCTGTGGCCGGACGAGTGGTTACGTTCAGTTAGAGCTCTAGTCTGTCTGCCAAATGTGGAGTGACCTTATGAGTGAAATTGAGAGTAACTCATAAGTGTCAATATATATATGGTAACCTTATGAGGGAAATTGAGAGTAACTCATAAGGGTCTATATATATATATGAGTCTGTCTACCAAATGTTGGGAAATCTTATGAGCGAATTTGAGAGTAACTCATAAGTGTCTATATATATATATGAGAGTGAGGGATCTTATGAGCTAAATTGAGAGTAACTCATAAGTGTCTACATATATATATGAGAGTGAGTGATCTTATGAGCTAAATTGAGAGTAACTCATAAGTGTCTATATATATATATGAGAGTGAGAAAGTAACGTGGGTTTGTGGTAGTCTTGAAATCTAATAAATCAACAGTTCTTTCTTGTTTACTCATACTGGCTGTAAAAAGCTTACCGGGTTTTGTGTTGTTGCAACTCCCGGTACACTATTCAAATTGTGTAGCGGGTAATCCTACAGGACAGGAGAACCAGGACGGTGATCGTGCGGTTAGAGCAATTGTTAGAGTTTTACAACAATTGTAAGTTGTGAGGTGTGTTATGCTCATTTGAGCTTTATAATATATTGTGAGAGTGAATTGTAATAATGAACTCGAAGTTTCGAGATTTGGTTTTTTGTAATTGTAATTATTCAGGTTTCGGATTTGAATTTATCATTCAAAATCCGGGGCGTGACAGCTAGGATATGAGCTACTTTATTGGCTTCACGGGGAGCATAAACCACCTTGAAATCAACAGAGCTATGAACATGATCCTTTAAATCTTCAAGAACAAAGCTGAGCAGGGAAAGATGATGTTCATTCTGGTTCACTGCTGCTGCCAAGATGGCGCAATCTGTTTCAAATATGACCCTTTCCAGATTCATTCGTTCAACTAATTTGACCCCTTCCATTAAGGCTGCTAACTCGGCATGGAATGGTGAAGTGATATGCCTCATAGGCTTCGCTGCAGCTGCTCTAAATTGACCATCATGGTCTCGGACAACTACTCCAATTCCAGCCCTATTACCTTGCGCAACAAAAGCTCCATCAGAATTGCATTTAAGCCACCCTGCTTGAGGCACTGCCCAATCTTGTCTCTGCACCCGAGATTGCTTTCCACAACTATTAGCTTTTAGAAACTCTGTTAGCCAGCCAAAAGCCATTAACACAACATCACAGGGATGTTGCTGCGTCCCTTCCCATACCTGAGTATTACGATTTTTCCATATAGCCCAGAGAAGAATTAGAACTTTGCCAAATTGCTCTTTACTCAAGCTGCCCACCAACTGTAGGAGCCAATCTTTCACGTCCAAGACATGCATGGCGGGTACTGGAATGTTTGCTGCTGCCCATACTTCACGTGCATAATTACAATGGATGAAAAGATGCACATTATTCTCAATCCCATGTCCACACAAAGGACAAACCATATCCCCCACATAACCTTTTGTACTTAAACAAGATCTTGTCGGTAATATATTAACACAGGATCTCCAGGCCTGAAGAGCCACCTTGTTAGGGACTGTGGCATTCCACAGCGCCCACAATCTAGAATAGGGATCCGGGATCGATGGAGGGGCCAAAACTAAACCCAGTGATATATCACGAGCCACGTAGTAAGCACTATTGGTAGTAAAGACACCTTTCTTATGAAAATGCCACACTAACCTGTCTCTTGGAGCACGTCGACTGAGTGGGATTTTAAGAATTAATTCCCTATCCACCGGTGAAAACCACTGAGCAATCTTGTCTTCATCCCAAGTTCTAGCTCCCGGGAGAATGAGTTCAGACACTTTCGTTGGGGCATCTCTCGGTTGCGGTGAACATGGACTACGTGGGTAAGAATCTGGTAACCAGTTGTCTCTCCATACATCAATATCTTCACCATTTCCAACCTGCCATCGGAGGCCCTTCAGTAATACCTCTCTGGCCTCCCAAATACTACGCCACGGAAAAGAAGGGTGAGCACCCAACTCTGCATGTAAGAAATCCCCATTAGGAAAATATAGAGCTTTATACAGTCTTGCAATTAAAGAATTCGGATTCTTCACCAATCTCCATCCTTGTTTGCTTAGCATCGCCAAATTAAACCAATGCAAGTCCTTGAAACCCATCCCACCAGCTTTCTTTGGAACACATAACCGATCCCAAGACCTCCAATGTATTTTTTGTTTCTCGTCAGAGTCTCCCCACCAGAAACCCGCACACAACTGCTGCAAGTCCTCACACAAACCCAACGGCAACATATAGCAATTCATGACATAGTTAGGTACTGTTTGGGCCACTGCTTTGATTAAAATTTCCTTACCGGCTCCACTAAGTAATTTGGCACGCCAACTAACCACCTTCTTTGTCAGTTTCTCTTTCAAATAGCTAAATGCTGCTGTCTTACGCCTCCCCACATATGTAGGCAAACCCAAATAGCGCTCGTGTTTATCGACCCTCTGAACACCTAACAAGTTGGCCAAATAATTCTGCTTAACCATCTCAACATTCTTACTAAAAGCGACCTCACTTTTCTGCAGATTAATCTTCTGTCCTGAGGCTAATTCATATGTATATAAGATATTTCGAAACTGTTGACATTCTTCTTCGGTAGCTGTTCCGAATAAAAAACTGTCATCTGCAAAAAGCAGATGGTGTAGTTTGGGTGCAGATGGTGCCAGTTCAATCCCACTAATCCACCGGTTCTGGACAAAATGCTCAATCAAAAAGGAAAGACCTTCAGCACAGAGTATAAACAAGTAAGGCGATAATGGATCACCTTGTCTAATACCTCGAGTAGGCCGAATATATCCACGAACTTCTCCATTTAACAGGAAGGAGTACCTAACTGTTTGAATACTCGTCATAATCAAATTAACCCATTCCTCATCAAAGCCCAATTTTAGCAACATGGCCTGCAAGAAAGACCATTCTAGTCGATCATATGCTTTACTGATATCCAACTTAAGAGAAAAATGACCATCACCTCCCCTGCTATTGTTGTGCAAGTGATGGGCCACCTCAGTAGCTACCAAAGTGTTATCAGAAATCAAGCGACCTGGTACAAAGGCGCTCTGCAATGGCGATACTATATCCCCCAACAACTGCTTCAATCTGTTTGCCAATACCTTTGAACATATTCTATAAAGAACATTACAGAGTGCTATAGGTCGAAGATCAGTCATATGTTTCGGATCTTTCACCTTTGGAATGAGTGTAATATGAGTAAAATTAACATCCTTGATCATCACTCCGGAATAGAGAAAGGAGCGCACTGCGGTACACACATCAGGCCCAACTGTACTCCAATACTTTTGAAAGAAGAAAGGCGACATACCATCTGGTCCTGGGGACTTTGAAGGATGCATGTGAAATAAGGCTTGCTTGATTTCGTCATTAGAATAAGGGGCCAACAAAGTTTGATTCATAGCAGGAGATACCTTGGGCTGCACAGTATCCAGAATCAGATTCATAGCTTGCATATTAACTCCCTCTGTATGAAACAACTGCTGATAGTACGTGCTTACTACTCTCTCAATCCCCTGCGGCTCATGCACCCACTGATCATTAGTGTCAAACAAACCCACAATTCGATTCCTGTGCTTCCGATTTGAGGCTCGTCTGTGAAAGTAGGCGGTGTTACGGTCTCCTCCTTTCAACCACAATGCCCTAGATCTCTGTATCCAAACAGTCTCCTCTTGAGTTAACAATTCCTGAAACCGGGCATGCAATGTCTGCTTCTCAGCATAATCAGCTGCGTTGAACGGCTGTCGCAGTAACTCATCCAGCCTCGTCCTCACTGCCTTCATCTCGACCTGACGAAACATAAAGGTCTGTTTCTGCCAACCTGTTAGTTCACGACTTGTTTGCTTAATACGTTGGCAGACCTGACTCATTGGATCTCCCTCAGAAGCATACTGCCAACCGCGTTTGATCACTGATTCACACTCTTGATGTGTTGCCCAATACTGTTCAAAATGAAATAGTGATTTTCTACGCCCAGTTTGCGGAATAGGAGTTTCACTTACCTCAACCAATAGAGGACTGTGATCAGAGGAACTTGGCGGCAAGTGAGTTGTACGTGAAGATGGGAACAGATTCCTTAGCTCCACATTCCATAAGCTCCGATCTAACCTTTCCTTCGTCTGGTAGTCTGACCATGTGTAAGAGCTTCCAAAGAAACCCATATCAAGCAGAGAACAATCCATCATTGCCTCACGGAAACCTTGCATCTGCACATGCCTTCGAGGGACTCCACCCGTTTTCTCTGAGTTGTCAACAATTTCATTGAAATCCCCCTTGAGATGGCAATTGGCGCATCAAATTCCATGTTTCATGCCTATCAGCGGTCTGAGCATACCCATATATGCCTGTGAAACGCCATTCATTCGGTGCTCCTCTTACCCCAATGGCTACGTCAACATGCCTGGAAGAATAATTCCTAATCCTCACCGGTACATCATTCATCCATAAGAAAGCCACTCCCCTTGAATTCTCATCATCTTTAGGCCAACCCAAACAGTTATCAAACCCTACCTTGACTCGTAGAGTGTCCAGTTGTTTTGTATCGCAAAGAGTCTCTGAGAGAAAAAGAATCTTTGGTTTCTCCTGCCGGATCAAGTCGATCAAAGCTCGTCGCCGGGAGTTTCCTACAATCCCTCTGCAATTCCGAGCAAGTATGCGAAAAGCCATCTCCTCACTAGTGCCAACGTCGCCGTAGGGAACCCTAATCGGCCTAAAGCAAGCAAAGTTGCCGTTTTGCTAGAGCGCCGCTCTCTAGGGTTTTGCTAGAGCGCCGCTCTCTAGGGTTTTTTTTCTTTTTACCCAAAAAAACAACATGAAAAGTATCACCTCTATAAATCTTAATTAAATATACATTTCTTAATCAAACTTGAGTTTCAAAAATTAATGTCTAATCAATAAGAAAATGCCATGAACTATTCTGTTTTTTTTATATATTTTTTTTTCTATTTTATCTGTGCAAAACAAAAAAATTAAAAAATCATTTGCTTTTATTCTCAAAAAAAAAAATCATTTGTTTTTTAATGTTTTTTTTTTCTATATTTTTTGTACCACATGATTAATTATTTAATTATTATTATTATTTTTTTTTTTTGCAAATATAATAGATTGAGTGATTGACTATGGTTTAGGTCCTAAATCATAAGAGGATTTATTTTGTTTTCCCTCACCAATATGCGTTCAACATATATCATACATTTTTATGTCACATGATCTTAATCATATTTTTAATTCTTATTAAATATATATGAATGCTTTTTTTTTTTTGAGAAGAAAATATATATGAATGCTTTAATGAGTATGTAGTGAAATTGGAAAATGAAAATAGATAAGGAAAATAATAAGAAATACAATCTAATATTATTGAATTGGAAAGTCTACATAAAATAAATATAATATTTTTTGGTATAATTATTGTCCTTAATAGTCATTTTATAGTAGTCTATATATGTCATTTAATAATTCATAATAGAGTGAGGTCAAGTGAGCAGATTTAGAGGTCCCAATAGAAACTCTCTTTTTAATATTTTTAAAAACAAAATGAAATTTTGTGTTTGTAACGGGCCGGCCCACAATATGTCGTGCTCGGGCCGTGCCGGGCCCACTACGGGCTCGGGCCGGGCCGGGCCAATGGGCCAATATTCTTAGGCCCAGCCCGACCCGTTATTCTAACGTGCTCGGGTCGTGCCGGGCCACTAATGGACTTGGGCCGTGTCGGGCCGCTTTTAAGCGTGCCGGGCCCGTGCTTAGTGGCCCGTTTGCCACCTCTAGTTGGCAGAGTCTATCAATAATTAAAAAATGATAGAGGTCCAACTAGAACCACCCACCCATTTATGATTAACTAAGCAAAAAATAGCACAAACTAGAAACAAACAACAACAGAAATACAAAAAGGGAAAAGTTACTTCAAGGAGGTGGAGTGATCTATTCATAATTTCAACTAGGGGTCATCCTAGCCCGGCCCTACCCTAAATTTTAGGGCTTAGGGTCGGGCCAGGTCGGGCCTAGTTAAAGTCAATAAAATTTAGGATCGGGCCGGGGCTTAAA
This sequence comes from Rosa rugosa, assembly GCF_958449725.1. Classification (NCBI taxonomy): domain Eukaryota; kingdom Viridiplantae; phylum Streptophyta; class Magnoliopsida; order Rosales; family Rosaceae; genus Rosa; species Rosa rugosa. The sequence goes on along the minus strand of NC_084820.1, from coordinate 51,880,331 downwards.
TATGTTAACCCTTACCCGCTTGAAAGGCCCAAGTCGCTAGGGCCGGGTTGAGCATGCTTTCCGAATAGGGCCGAAAATGGCCTTATTTTGTTTAACAAAAAGAAATACATTATTTTTATTTTTTCTTTCAAATGTGGCTCAATGGTTATATGGGTAATATAAGATTCATTGTTTTTTTTGTATATCATATTTAATATATGTATGTGTGTGTGTATATATTGGAATTAACTTATAACATTTATAAATATTAGTTAAGGTGGTTATATTCAATTAACTATCTCCCAAAATTAATTATTGTTTAACAAAGGAAACAAAATTAAAGAAAATAAAGCTTAAAAATCAATTACAAAGAAAGAGGTAAGTTATATGTTATAGAAAAGAGAAACTCATACAAAGAAAGAGGTAAGTTATATGTTATAGAAAAGAGAAACCTATTTAAAAAATAGAAAAAATAGAAAATTATTAGGGCTTAATTGGGTTGGCTTAAAGGGCCGGGCCGGGCTTCATTTGCATGGCCCATACCCTACCCTATTTGAGAAAGGGTCGGGCCGGCCTGCCCTAAAGCAAGGGCCGGGTTGGCTTAGGGTCAAAGGGCCAAATGATGACCCCTAATTTCAACAAACAACACATGACATACCAAAAAAAAATAATAATAATAAGCAATGCTGCCAAGGAGAATTGAACCCTTGACCTCTTTATTATTATTATTATTATTATTATTTATTCAAAAAAAAAAAAAGCCCAACTACGGCACCAAACTAGCAATTTATGATTTTAGGTAACTAAAATTTATTTGTATATTACTATGTTAAAAAGTCAGTGAGTCACGGGACCCACTGTGCCCCTATGTGGGTCCGCCTATGCTAGCTTCCTACAAGTATATATGTAATAGGTGATGGACTGCTTGAATTCCAAGTTGTCACAAAAGATCAACAAATTTTTGGAAGTTATAAATAACCCATTTGATTTAAAAAAGAAAAGAAAAAAGGGTTAGGGTAGTGATGCTTTTTCCCATCCCATAGTCATATGCTCGCTTGTTCTAGTTGCACCTAAAGGTGAAAATTTTGAATCTAACCAATTTGAATATAATATACTCTATTTTGGTGCACTCTAAATTCAAAGATATAAAAAAATTGAAGTAGAAACAATAAAGAGCTTGTCATCGAAAAAAAAAAAAACAATAAGGAGCTATGGATAAAAAGTGAGGTAACAGGTCTGAGATGTTAAGATTTTTCTTGTTTCTACTAAAAAATCAGAATATTCAAAGGTCCGCAAACTCTATAGAGCCCCTTCTAGCTCTTACAAAGCTATTCTATTACGATTACTATTTTACAACAAAAAGGTCTGCATATGCATGCTATTGTTAATCTCTGTGAAGCTTATCAAAATCAAGCACTAGCGAGGAAAAACTGCAGCTATGAAACTTCATTGCTAATGCCATCACTAGCTATGCTCTTTCTTTAGACTTAAGTTTGTCTCATTTGGAGCCCTCCCCTGCGAGTGTAATGAGTAGTTCTTGATTGATGATTTGGTTGGGCTAGCCCCTGTACTATTTTGATAAAATTTTTGTTCAACAATTAAAATAAAGGGAAAGTTTTGCAAACAGTACACCATGTAAAGGCCACTAATAATTCTTATACGTAAAGTTCCAAACCGAGCACGAAATCTGAAGCCCGACCCACTATCTAGACATGACGTCAATGACGCAGTTAATTTGAGGGGTAATATGGTCTCTTCATATTTTTACTCTGAGCACCAAACTCTCTCTCTCTCTCTCACACACACACACACACACACACACACACACACACACACATACACTATGGGCACCCATCTCTATTCCCCCCTCCCAATCCCGATCACCTCTGCAATTCCAACCATTACCATAAATCCACAGCTTTTCATCTCTATTGAATCAACAACCATTACCATAATTCTCCCAATCCCGATCCAATTGAAGCTCAGATCCAACAAAAAGGTCCAAAATCGGAGCCACCCTTCCGGTTTCAAGCTCCACGAGTGTCGTAACAATGCCCTGAAGAATCTCTAGCTGAACCCTCTAATCCCAATCCCCGTGTTCAACAACAACAAAAGCAACAACAACAATAACTCCGGGTTCTCACCACCTCTTCCGATCCTTCCCAACCCGATCCCTACTTGCTCCGCCACTAAGCAGGCCAAGATCTTGACCGCCACCTCGCCAACCGCTTAGCCACTGCTCCCTGGCCTTTCTGTGCCGTAATCAACTGCTAGATCGTAATCCATCTCGCAGCTCATCATCCAAAACCCCAGTTCCAGTTCCAATTGAATCTTTCTTCTTCATCATCAAAACCAATCATTCACACACAAAAACCATTCCAACTCAAACACGATGGATTTCGAAGATGAACAATACCTGAAGCAAAGACTCGACGAATTGTAGAGAGACGTCGCCACCGTCTTAAAGACCCGCTACACCTTAATCGGGTTCTGGGCTACTGGGTTGGTCCTTTTCTGCCTCGCCGTAACCCTAATTTCCAACCCGGCAGAGAAGAACCAAATACTCAATTACATTCCCGAGGCCGAGAAGGTCGTTCGTTAAGAAGACGACCTTCCCAATCTCTCGTCGACGAAGCAAGGTTTTAGAAAATTTCAAAGTTGCGAGGTAGAGGAGATGTGGGTGAGTTTGGTGGGTGTGAATTTGGCAGGTGGAGGAGATGCGGTGGTCGCCGGGGTCATAGAGAGCTTTCTTGGTTTGGGTATGTGGAAAGAGAGAAAAAGAGTCAGAGAGAGGAGATCCTTTTTTTGTTTTTGGACAAAAAAAAAAGTCAAAGTGAGAGAGTACTAAATTACCCTTTGACAAATGAATTATTACATAAGAGTTAATGACGTCATTAACGTCGTGTATGAATAGTGGGTGAGACTTTAGATTTCGTGTACCAAAATGCTTGGTTTGGAACTTTATGTATAAGAATTATTAGTGGCCTTTACTTGAGGTACTGTTTGCAAAATTTTCCCTAAAATAAAAGAACATTATGAAACAGTGAAATAACTTGTTTTATAGTTTTACTTTACCCCTACCAAATTAACCATCCCAAATGAACCCGGTTTGAGTAGAAAGTAGGGTCTCTCTTTGTCATACACACCCAACAACACATGCATAAAGCCTCCATCTTCCCGCTCCCTCCCTGCTCCCTCCATGTCTTCATGGTGATGTTACCCCCCTCCCCCAAATTGTCTCCTTTGTAGATTGATTGATCTAGGGAGATAATGTCTAATTTAACTAGACAGTTTTGTTTCATGTGTGTGTATGATTTATGTACTGTTGACAATTGTGTTCATTGCTGTATGTTTTTGTTTTCCCCATGAACATAGGTAGAAGTTGACTAGTTTGCTAGTCTATTCATGATGGCTTTGCCTCTTTAAATCTATATGTAGGTTATTTTGTTGGAGTTCTATGCTCGTTGCCTCTTTGGTGACCAATTCTTTGTTGGAAATGTGATGATGATATGGTAACGGAGGGTTTTGATCACAGTTCATTGCTTCCGTAGCTTATTTCCAACTATGGAATTTTTTTTTTAATCAAGAAGAACTTCATTAATAATGAATTGCTTACAACGAGTTTTAGGCAACATCTCATATACAAAAATGGCCACTAGACTTCAAATTGGAACTCTAAAAAGATTGACTCAAGGAGCCAAAAAAGGCCCCGACTCCAAACATGCACTACAACTATATGACAAAGACAACAAACGCAGGAGCAACTATGGAATTCTGGTTGGCCGATCCTCACTGATTTCTTTGCGATGATGCGATAGCGATAAATGGTTGACGTCGACAGTTTCAAGCAGTTTCTTTTCATCATACAGGCAGTTTCTTTCCTACACCAATTTGAATTTAAACTACTAACTACCTCATTCAGTTTCTTTTGTTTATCAGTTTCCTTGACCCTTTGGGCCTTTTGACCATATTATCCTTTTTGCTCCCATTACTGCATATGGAGACCCAATAGCAATTTTTGATCTGATCAACATCTATATTGATACCAGAAGATGTCCCACATTCCAGTTGCTTCATTCGATCTGTTTTCATCAAGTTGCTGATGCTGTTTGCCGCTATACTCATCTTTACCAAGCAAGAGATGTCTCAATCCAAGACTACAATGGTCAACTACAATCTTGGCTCTTTCCTCGGTTCAGAATTTTGTCCTAATGAGTTTTATCTGAATAAGGTTTTAATGAGACCACCCTTAGAATAGGCTTGAGAAGAAGTGAAGATACTCTAGCCACTTCTTTCAATTGGTTTATAAGTTTGATTATGCGATTGTTGCAGGTAACCAGCTTAGTTACTAACTGCTTGTGTTCTGGTTTTCGGCTTATGTTGCGTATTCCTTTCTATTATCCCTTAAACTTAATATATATTCGATCCAATTAAAAATAAAGAAAAATAGAAGAAAAAAGAGAGAGTAGAAAGCAGGGACATAAGCGTAATAAAGAATAATGAATGGTACCCCTCGGGTCTAAAGAATAAATGACAGACTTAGGGTTTCAGCATATAAAAGGCAATATTAAAACCCCACAGTCTCTTCTTCACCAAAACCCTAAATTTCTCATCCGAGCGGCCGGAGCAAAATCCTAACAGGTTCTCACTCTCTCTCTCTCTCTCTCTCTCTGTACTTTCAGTTCTTCTTCTCCGCCGTAAACTCATCATTGATTTGATTTTGATCTCCGATTTGGTGTGATCTGGTGCAGGGTAAGAGGAATGGCGACGGTTCCAGGGCAACTGATATGGGAGATAGTGAAGAAGAACAACTCTTTTCTGGTGAAGGAGTTCGGCAGAAGCCACGCCGGCGTTAGGTTCAGCAAGGAGCCCAACAACCTCTTGAACCTCCACTCCTACAAGCAATCTGGTAAAACCCTAAATTCCCCATTTTCAATTTCATTTTCGGTTTGCTTCGCTTGGAAGTTTTGGTCTTTAATTGCGGAACTGGTTGATCGATTAGGGTTGGCGAACAAGAAAACTGTGGCAATTCAGCCCGGTAAGGACCAATCTGTGCTGCTGGCGACGACTAAGACCAGGAAGCAGAACAAGCCTGCTGCTCTGCTCCACAAGTCTGTTTTGAAGAAGGACTTCCGCCGGATGGCCAATGCCGTCAATGATCAGGTAAACTAATTCACAGGCTTTGATTTGATATTGGGTTTGTTTGTATGCTTGCAAGATTGTACTGCTGTCATGAATCTTAATGGGTATAGAGAATGCAGAATGCATTGTGTATTTTGGTTATCTGTGTTTGATCTTATGGATAAGAATATAGGAAGAAGAACCATTCGATGAATACACTTGGCTTCTTGAGAATGCATTATCCTCTTTTAGTTAGATTGAAATAGTTTGTTAATTTGTAAGCTCAAGATTGAAATAGTTTAGCTAAAGTGTCTGATTGTTTTATTAAGAAGAGAGTTTTAGCTTATGCTGCAGTTATGACACTTAACATGTAAGCAGAACCAATTATAAGGCTTTTTTTGTTTTTGCAATGATGAGCTTTAAGCAAGGACAGTTTATAATGGTTTCTTCAATGGAACAAACTAGTTGCCTTTGATGACTTATGAGTTTGCTTTTTACTTTTATATTAGATCAAGGTTTTTTTTGGTAATCCATCATTTGTTATGTTTAGTTGACTGAGTACTTTTATTGGAAGATGCTTGCATCTCTGTTCTGCCGTATTGTCCCCTAAACATGTAAGAAGGCATTTGTATCGGGGTTTTTATCAATGAATTCAGTTGTTATGTTTGGATTTGGAAGGGGCTGATACAAATGCCCAAATTGGTGATCCTGAATAAATTAATGATCCTGTTAATTTCATATGTACCTAGCTTTATGTATTTTCTGTCCCAAATTTCAGACGGGTTTGATCATTTTGTATTGCATTGGGGTAATTGTATGGATCTTTATTTGCACTGTGGGTATGTCATTATTTCTTGGCTTTTAATTTTGGGTTTCTCATTGCAGGTGGCAAAGAACTTCTACCGGGCAGATCTGAAGCATGCAGCCCTTGCAAGGTTGAGTGCTGTTCACAGGAGCCTCAAGGTTGCCAAGTCTGGTGCAAAGAAGAGGAACAGGCAGGCTGTCAGAATCTATGGCAGGAAATGATTTGGAAGGGGCTGATACACTATGGTGACCTCGTGATTTCTTTTTTGGGGATTTGGGTTGTTTTTGAAACTTGCGTACTATGGATTTTATTTAGTTCGGTTTGCCTAATATTATCGGATAATGAAATTATGGTATGCTGGTAGCCCGGTACTTTGGTTGAATGATGCAATTGTCATCTCTAATTTACACTGCTGAAAATTTACGATGCTCAAATGGGACTGGTCCTCAATGTTTTCCTAAAACTTGTACATAACGGAGTAGAATAAGGGTCTAGCAACATGGACTAGAATAAAATGTGGTTTAGAGTTAAGACCTTAAAGTTCAAGCTGAAGGACTGAAGGACATGTGTTCTATCAAATCAAATGTTGAATGAAATGAACTGTTACAGATTGGGGGCTAAAATTATTCAAACAATTTCTTGAATTCACTAAATCAAAAAATTTATGTGAGAATAATAGGCTAGTCTACTATACATATAAGGAGGGCACGCGGTCAAATTACGATCCAATTGTCTGCAAGCCTGTGTAACTTCTGTTTTTATGGTCTGAAGCCTGTGGAGCTTCCCACCACCAGCAAGAACAAGTTCATCCTCATCGGCAAATCAAGATGAGCAGCAGGTGGTCTTCTGGTTAACTGGCTGTCCACGCATATGCACAGTAGATGGCTTGTTAGCACTCATCGGTTGAGTAGCAATCCTGCAACCCCAAAGAAAACAATTTACGACTAGATCAGAAAGACAGTGATCTATCCTAATGCCCTCATCCGAAAATAACCAGATTCATGGAGAAGAACTGACCTATTCTTTATCTCTGTAACCATAGTCATGAATGCTTGGTCTACATTAGTGGAGTTTTTGGCACTTGTTTCCAAGAACGGAATTCCTAGCTCATCTGCAAATGCCTATAAAACCAGGGAAAGAAGAGAAGGATTTGAACTACATATAGTTACTCAATTTGATCAGTGATGCACTTATTTTAACTCATATTAACACAATGTCAAAGTAAGATGAATTAGGAAGAACCTTGCTGGCTTCAGAAGATACCACTTTCTTGTCAGCTAAGTCAGACTTATTTCCAACCAACAGCTTGTTCACATTTCCAACAGCAAATTTATCAATTTCTTGCAGCCAGGTCTTCACATTGTTGAAGCTCTCTTGATCGGTGACATCATAGACAAGCTAGAAACAGAGTCAAAAGATTAATTGCAAATGACACATTAGTGAGAGTTATCCCATGGAAAAGTTGCAGAACCACAGTTCTTCATTATGGGATAAAGGGGAGACCAAATACATACGATAATGCCATGTGCACCACGGTAGTAGCTGCTTGTAATTGTTCTGAAACGTTCTTGACCAGCCGTGTCCCACTAAACAGAGAAGAAATGGAGATTTGATAATTTCAGGGTAAGGAGAACTTTCTGATTTCCAATCCAAAACAATAAATATACTTACAATTTGAAGTTTAACAACCTTTCCGTCCTGCTCCACTGTTCGAATTTTCTAAATAGAGGAAACAAAGAGATGAAATCACTGCCATGACATCAAATAACCAAACATCAGAAGCTCTATGTTACATCGATATACTTACAAAGTCAACACCAATGGTACTTATGTAGCTGTCAATGTAAGAATCATCCTACACAAGTTGAGATTGGAGTTGTCAATAAAACAACAAAGAAGGGCATATGCAATGTAGATTTGCATTAAGGTTATCAAACACTCTTCTAGTCATTGGAAAGTTGCAACAGATAGAACTGTAGCATACAATTTTACTCATCATGCCACCATTAACCATGGTGTTTCTGTATCATTAACACTTAAATAATCATGTATCACGATATGCTTCTAGTTTTGTACTTAATTCAACCACTCTATGAACCATGATATATTGTCTCGTGCATCATGAGTATGTGCTTTGGTTAATGGCGGTGAGAGAAATGCACACAGATTAGTGACGGTAGAGATACCAATTTAATGTGCGTATACGGGAGAGGGTGCTATATATAACTTCAGAATATGATCAACCAATATGTAAACTGTAAAATTGTTAAACTTTTTACCGCAAATCTCAGAAGAAGGCAAGACTTGCCAACGCCAGAATCTCCAATGAGCAAAAGTTTGAAAAGATAATCACTGCAAGATAGGGAAAAGAAACAATTTAGAAACTCAACCTATATGCTTGGTTATTAAGGGAAATGACGAGAAGACATGAAACAAGCATCCCTGCACATCTGAACATTAGTGTTTGTTCAAAAAGCTTTACATAAGTTGCATTAAAACAAACTTATAGATACAGAGTCTCAGCAGATTAAGATTTTCCAACAAGGTACCAAGCCCAAAATGAAAATTACATATAGCTTCTGGAAATGGGATCTTCAGACAGGATCTACACAAATCTACTTTTGTTAAAAATCTGTTCAATTTATGCAAGAAATGCTGGAAAACAAGCATTTTTCTAATCAACAAATAGCAAATCAAAGACACCCACATGCCGAAATGTTACAAACAAGATCAGTGCTCATTGAAAACCATGAAAGCCTGTAAAAAATTCTGGGGTTGACCGAAATGCAAATCTCAATCACATTAAGCATTAAGCACAATCCACAACCGAACCAATCACAGTGCAAACTAATGAAACATGTAGACATGCATGCACATGTTAATTTGAGAAAGAGAACAGATTAGAGAGATTACTATTCAGGAATCATGACTTGGGTGATCGACGAGGAAGACGTTTCAGAAAGCAAGCGTAGAACTTTTCAACAAGTGGGTGCTAACGTAAATGGAATGTTAACGATCGAGAAGGAGAGGACTTTGGTTGTGAGTTTTATATGTGGTGGGAAGAGGACAGCTTATGCGTCACATTGACAAGTTCGTACGTCTTACTCAGCCGACAGCTAGGAAGATGACCCACGTACTATTGTGTTTTATTTTTATTTATTTGGGTGTTCGTCTAATAAGGTCTGCTAAATTTTTTTTTTTTAATCAATTAAGAACTTCATTAATAAACGAAGAATACAATGAGAAAGGGAAAAAAGAATCATCGAAACTTTTCCCACATTAGACGCCAAATGGACGCCCATACTGACACACTAGTGAGGCCGAACTAGGCCCCGACTCCAAACTTACTAGAAAACGAAACTAACAAACTAGACTTGTACCAAGCAAAGTGGCAAACAACAAAACGTATTGGAGAGAAACAATTCGCCTCACGCCCACCAGGCGCACTATCTCCCAAGTCCCACCCAGAATCCACCTGGCCAGCATTGATCGACCAGTTAACACTTGGCGTTGATTCGAACCCGACCAACAGGCACATTGGACAGACAGACCTAGGACTAAAGAAATCCACCACCGTCATTTCCGCTACCGCTCCAAAACGCCACCGCATCCAAAGCCAAACCTGACAGGAAAGACCTCCTAGAAGGCCATAAGCACGTCAATTTCCGTCAAAACAACGGTTAAGACTTTTCGCTGACCCCAAACTAGGCAGGAGCTACCCACAGGGCGGCCAAAGGATGACGGCCGCTGCCACTGCCCGTACTTATTAGCAAACCACCACCAAAACACGGATCCAAAACTTGGTAGCTTCCGACCCAGACCACAACTCCCTTCATTGCCACAGCACACCAGCCCACCACCGTCCCACCACCAAGATCAACGCATCACCGCCGCAACCAGAACCCATCGAACGAAGGAGACCCCAGCCCTTTCGCCACCAAGGTCTGCTAAATTAGAAAACAGTTTTTATAGGACTGTGAGATACACATACATTTGACGACTGAAAACAAATGTATAGTTTTAAGTTGTTATAATTTCATATTTTATATTTAATACATGTGGTTGAAACGCATTTGTTCCTGCCTGACTTTAAAACTATCTCTTAGATTTTTTTTTTTTTTTTTTTTTAGGATAAAAGTCAACCACTTTATTAATAATAACAAGAAAGATTACAACTTAGAGATGTAGTAACTACATCAAATTGAAACATAATAAAAACAATACTAGATGCAACAAAGCATCGAAAATAAAACCTAACAAGAATAAGGAGGAATGCTATAAAGCATTTGATGAAGCACCGGGCCGAGCCCAGGCAATGTAAAACAGTACTAATAGTATGACCAACCATACTTCCACACAAAGATATCCGTCGAATAGAGGGTAACCTTCTATCAAGGTAACTGCCGGTAGTGTGACCGACTTTGCCTACTCCACGCAAAATAATATGTTGAGTATAGAGCAATCTTCTACCTAAATAGCCGAAATTCTAATTCCAAAGTGCAGTCGAAAAGTGAGCCCATAGAAAATCTCCTGGATCCCAAATGCAAATCCAAACAGAAGACACGGCCCAAGAAAAGGCCCACCGTGGGTAGTCCAAACAGAAAGAGGCCCAGGTCCACATCTGGGCACCCAGATCTGCCCTAACCTCGACCACAGCCAACACGCCGCCGTCCTTCTCCGGAAAAAACCCATCCCGGCTCCATTCACTCGAGCCTGGTTACCACCACTAACACCACCAGTCTTGACGTGGTTCAGAATCGAAATCGGGTTAGTGCTCCGCCAAACCCAGATCCCTCCGATTACTCGTGCATCAATGGAAAATCCCGAACCCGACCACCGATCTGACATCTTCCCATCAAATGTAATCATGGACCAACAACGACTCCTCATGAATCTCTCACCCAACCACGTCGCCACCAGTCCAGGTCCTTCCAGGCAACTCTATTTCAGTCGCACCCGACTTGGCCGAAGTCGGTCAACAGTCCCTACCCAGCTAGATGGCGCATCCACGTCTCTCCCCCCCCCCCCCCCCCCCCCACGAAGCAGAGATGCCAAGAGTAGGTTGAAACAGATGATGGCCAAGGCTCAATTGAAACTGAACAGAAGGAAACAGCGCATACAAGCGCCCAGGTTTGGGAACGGCATAAACCGTGCACAAAGGAGCCGGCCCTGAAATCGGTACCGGAAAAGTACTCCATCGATGACGGAGGAAGGTGCAGAGAACCCAAGAACGGCGCTCTCCCAACCCTAGCAGAGCGCTAGGTAATCTCATTAATTATAATTGTGTTTGAAGTCAAAACTATCTCTTAGATGAATAAGACTGTTTGTTTAATTATTATCTTTTTGTTGTTTTTGGTTGGTTTATTTTTATGGTTTTGCTTGCTTAATTCTTAAGTCCAATTGCATGAATTATGTGCCTTTATTCTTACGGTTGAAGTTAAGTGTTCAACTTTGTTCTCTTCCAAATGCTAATATCTCTGTATGACTGTATCCATGAATCGGTTTCTAGTGCATTTGTGATGGTACTATTCTGTTTAGTTGTCAAATTGGGAAAGAAAAAATAGCAATTTCAATGATATTCTTTTATGTTATTTTCTATATTAGAACAATGTACTTATAATAAGATCGTCGTTCGGGGTTAAACACCCGATAGTGCTAGGTAGCTAGGTTTTTTGGCATTTACCTATGTAGCTAGGGTTGCCGGATAGTGCTATCCACCAGTAGCATGATTCTCTCCTATCGAAATGCCGGAGGTTACCCTGTAGAACAATCTAGTACGACATCTTCAGGAGTATAGAGACGATGTCACCTACACCATCATACTTAGCCAGTGCTACCGGAGCCTTGTTGAAGCCCCATGCATGGACCTCCACTTCGAACCCTAGTGCGATCTTCCAAGTCTGAAAACGAAAACAAAACCCTGTCTCCTTCAGCCTCCTTGAAATGAAACTCTCCAAGCTCTCCTAAATATCCCCGAAAAGGAAGCCCGCCTAATAGCCTATATGGACGAGCGGTGAGGAATTTCCCCACCATGAAAACCTCTGGTTGCCGGCTTGCCGCAACCCTTACTCCAAAAATCATGATTGTGTCTGGTTGTTATGACATGTAGGGTGCTCATAGTAGAAACTGGTTGTTATGACAATTCTTGGGCCGCCGTGCAACTTGGGTCAAGCCTATCTCGCTTCACTACTACAAAAAGTTAATCACACAACACCAATCACACAATGGAACAAAAATCATCTGTTGTGTGTTTAAGTAAAGTCTATTGTACAACGGTATTAGTGATGTTCTGTTGTGTGAATGTCAACAAAATGATAACTTTTTTATCAGAACTACATTGCACAACGGAATTAAGTATTTTCCGTTGTCTGAGTCTTAGAAAATTTAGCGGCAGATTTCCCTCCACTTTGGAGTCTTGGTTGCCTCTTGAAATATGAAATTTGGGCTACTAGGCACAACGGTGCTTAAGATTTCTGTTGTGTGATTGAAAACTAGGAGCCAAATTTTGAGGAAGCTTACTTGAATGTCGCAAGCTGTAGAAATTAGACAACAGATTTAAGCTATTCTGTTGTGTGAAGAAGGAAATAGGCGATAACATTTTGAGTCAAAATGTTGTAGGCGGCATGTTTCCCTCCATGTTTCCAAATTTTGATTTTATGTAGTGCACTCATACAACGGATGGTGAGCTTTCTGTTGTGGGAGTGACTTTGAGAATTTTTTTAAGTTTAATTGTCATGCCACATGGTGTCCAAAAGAAAGAAGAAAACAGAACAAAATCTCTCAGACCCTATACTTTGCAACTTTTAGCCCAAAATCTCCCTTGGGCTACAACCCAAGTAGCCTTGGCTGTAGCTACGTCCCTGCTTCTGATATTGTAATGAATGTAATAAAGCTTTGATATCCCTACAAAGCAAAGCAAGTAGCTTCGTTGTGAAGGTCTTCACTACCGTTTGCTCCGTAAAAGCACCAATCAACAACCCTTTATGATTCCTAATTACACCACCCAGCCCGTACTTTCCTTTTCCATCATTCGTTGCCCTATCGATATTCAAAGTAAATTAAACATGGTAAAGCATCCAACTCAAAGTCCTATTCAATTTATGCATATTGCAAACTTTGTTGTGCCTAAAAAGCTTCTACATAAATAACCATGTGCACTCTTTCAAAAAAATAACCATGCACGTGAAAGAGTCTTATTTGTACATACATTGAGCCACTGATTACAATTAATAGTAAACTTAAATGTGCCTAAAAACTACTATAAATAGACGAGTCTCATTTGTGAATATCCCTTCTTACGTATCAAAACTAATAGGATAAAAAAGTCATTTAGATGTTAAGTTAAAATTTATGACAACGTAAAACGTTCAATTTAATACTAGCCATGCACGTACTATGTCTGTGCTATTTCCACAAGAATGTCAATTATCTAAATAACCTTCCGAAAGAGTTTTATATCTTCGATCATTAAACAAAGGAATCGCTTATTTCCACGCCCTAGTTCACCTTTGACTTACTTTTGACCAATTATACACACCTTTCCTTCCACTAGCAAATGTGCAACTCGATTACATTCCCGATATTTGTAGCAAACTTCTAGGCAGTAAAACTAACGGTAACTAAGCTTTGATATCCATGTAATAAGGAAAGCAAGCATCTGGCAACTTCAATACCCTTTGCTCCGCAAAATTAAAGCACCAATTAACAAGCCCTTGTACTTGATTCCTTGGATGTAAATCTAAGGGTTATTGAACATAAATTTATTTGGTCAGCAACTGACCAGTTGAACACCACTGTATCCATACGAAAATGTTCACCTGATCATTTATTAACCAATAAAATAATGCTCAATCACCATTGGATGTAAATCCAATGGCAGAGAGAATTATTATTAAGTTGAGGTGTTTTGTTTTCCACCCTTGGATGTAAATCTAAGGGTTATTGAGCATAAATTCTTTAGTTTTGTCAGCAACTGACCAGTTGAAAACTACTGTTATCCATGAACCTTTGTTTTTATTTAATTTCCTTTTCTTTTATTTTGATTTAAACCATATATTTCTTTCTATTATCGTCGACCATTTCACTAAAACGTGAGGCTAGCCCCAAAAAAGAAGATCCTGCATTGCACCTGGCCTGTTTTCTTGAACTGGGGATCGAGCATCAAAACCAGGCTAACGCCCCTGGTTTTCTAAAACCACCCTTCTAAAACCCTCCACCTCTCCTATAAAACTGACATACAGATTGAGTCAGTAGCCACACAACAAATCTATTTCTCATTTCCAATAATCTGATTAGGTTTTGGCGAGAGAATGGTGAGTGCATATCGGGCGTCTGAAGGCCTGGACGAGGATGTAGATGGTGGTCTCTTATTCAACTTTCTGTTCCTTTAGGGTTCAGAGCATCGAATCCATGATTTACCAGATTAAGGTATCACTCTGTTTGATTTTTTTCTTCTTTCTTTCCCAGTTCTCATATGTGTGTTTCGAGGATAGATTTTCTTATGTCGGAATATGAACACCTCTGTTTGGATCAGGAGGATGGGAACACGTGAACTTGGAGGCATCTTTGCTCTTTCAAGAATCCACCCTCATTCGCCAGGACCAATTGCTGATGGCCGGGAGATTAAGACTGAACACCAGAAGGATGGATCTGAAATCCGGTGCTACTGGTGTCCTAGAAGTGGTCTCTATTCCTTCACATATGAAGATATGATGCGATATCTAAAATAAGCCAAGGAATACCAGCTTTCGATCTACTCGTCAGAAAGCTAATTGGTCCCACAAGGGGAACAGAACTTCAATTGCTCCAAGGAGAAGTCACTTCTTTCCCAATTTAGGGTTTAGGTATCGCATTATTCATATCAGAAATTCTCCTTGGAGCAACTTCAACCTTTAAGTTGGGGACTTTGAGGTGGGTACTTACAGGGCAGAAATTCTGTAAGTCTTATCACAATGTTTTAAAAGGCACACCTCAAGGCTTTAAAAGCGTGAAACTTCCATAAAAATGAGTGTGTTTCATTGCTTAGGTGAAGAGGCATGTAAGGCACAGCACAAGAAGCACAAGGCCCAGAGAAAGGCGTCGAATGCAAACACCCAAAAGTTTTAAGTATTTTGTCGCAACTTCTCGACTCATTTCAGTCTCCATAGTAGTCATTCAGTTTGTAATCTTCTATAGTAGCCGTCCCAATTCATTTTACTCCCAAACCGAAATCTTACCCAGCAAATCATGAAGAGCCCATAAGTTTTCTCAAGGTTTTTGATTTATTTGCTGCTAAAAGAGGATTCTAATTTGCAGCAAAGTAGGTCTAAGGTATGAATCATTGAATGGTCTGTATAATTTGATTTGTTCTATTTTGATTTCAGTCCATAGAACAGTCATCCAGTTTCGATTTGTTCTGTTTTTGTTGATGTTAATCATTAATTTGAAACCTTCCCTATTATGTATTGAATCATTAAATGTTCCGCATAATGTTGGTTTGGTAATTGAATGGTAATTGATTAGTTTCAGTTGAAAGGTAATTGAATCATTGAATGTTCTGATATGAATAATGCCAAAAGTAGTCCTTTTAATCTTTTTTTTCAAATGATTTTGCGAATAATGCAAAAAGAAATATGATAAGACCATCAAGGAAAAAAAAGGTTGAAACAGCATGTTAAGAAGAAAGAGTATTATGATAAGACCATAAATATAGCTTGTTTATACGTAAGGCAACTCTCCCGAAAACGCCTTGGTTACGCCTCAACCTTTTAAATCATTGGGAAGAATGATGGGAAAGCAAGGAAAGCAAGGGCTGAGAGGTGTAATTAGGAATCAGAAAAGGTTGTTGAATGGTGCTTTTACTGAGCAAACGGTCGGGAAGACTTGCAACATAGCTGCTTGCTTTGCTTTGTAGGGATATCAAAGCTTTGTTCCATTCGTTACAATCTCAGAAGTTTGTAACAAAGCTCGGGAATATAATCTAGTTCTGGATACTAGTGAGGGTTTGTCTAGTTGGTTAGAAGTAAGCCCTCAGTAATTCATGGATTGTATTGAAATTGCTTCGCTTATCACCAATTTCTAACGAGATATGAAGATCTTTTTCATCAAAAAGAAAGAAAGAAAACTCAATTTATAACAAAAGTTTTGACATAACTAAACTATTAGCATATATTAAAGGCTAAATTTACGTTCTTATGGAAATAGTATGGATAGATTTACATGCTAAATCGAAAGTTTTTCTTATTTTAATACATATCATTACTTTTGATTAATTATTTAAACGGACTACGTGAAAAAACAGGGGCGGAGCCAGAAAATTTTTTCAGGTAAGGCAAGACAATGGCAGGAGGGGAAGAGAGGAAAATTAGAGGGAAGCTATAGATTCTGGAGGCAATTATGAAGATTTTGCCCAATTTCTGCCATTTTCACATACCTTGCCTACACCAAATCAGTGTAAACTCAAAAACCCAGTCTAGGCAAGTGCCTAATCTGGGCTCTATGTGAATCCGCCCCTGCGTGAAAAGGTACGTACGTATCTAAAATCAAACATCTACATAAATGGCTGTTTTACTAATTAGATTTTAGGCACATAAGTAATCTCAGTCGTGATTAATTAGTAGAGTGTATGTACAAACAATACTCCACGTGCATGGGTATTTATGTCATTATGTGTCAGCGTTTTAGGCACAATGATGTTTTGCTCTTTGTAGTAATTGGTTGCAAAGCCAAACAAATAACTGTTGGGGTAGCAAAATAAAAAATGCAATCATTAAATCATCTTTTATGTTATTTACATTACAACAAATCTGAGCATTAGTGACCAAATCTTAGTGACCAACCTGTAATTGGTCATTAATAGAATAGAATTAGTGACTAACATTAGTCAGTGGTCACTAAAGTAGTTGGCGGCATAAATTTTCAGATTCCCGCCTAATCATTAATTAGTAGTGACCAAATGTATAATTAATAGTGACCAACTAGGATCTGGCCACTACAAGTTTGATTACATTTGAACAAATACGTTGTCGTTTTAGAGTCAGTGACCAATTTTTTTTTTTTAATGAATTTATAGCCCGATAAATTTCGCAGCACCCTTCTCTCCAAATTCTGAATTGAAAGCTCCATCATGTTCTTCTCTCCGTCGGGTTGGGTTATTTGAATCAACGACTCCGTCGGTTATCGACTCCGACTCCGACTCGTATCGACTTCTCCTCTGTTCCTATTGGCTTCTTCTTCTTCTTCTCCAACGAATTACTTGATTGTAAGTATCTCTTTCATGATTGAGAGGCTTGTTAAACTGATTCCACTTCATGATTGAGCTATTTGACTTTAGGTTTTGATTATTTGGCAATCAAATTGATTTTGGGGTCTGAATAGAGAGCTTTCATGAAAAGATTTGGTACTAGAGTTAATTTTAGGGTTATTAGTATTTCTGTTTTGATTTTTCTGCAGTGGTTTCAAGATGCTATGTACCTCTTATAAGATAACTAATGCGATTTGATATGTTTAAATATGAAAGAGGCTTTTGTGGAGAATTCATAAACACGTTTCTTGGCATGAAGTAAATGACAACATATTAATTTTGAAAACTATTGCTACTGTTTCTTTTGCAGTAAATGAAGAATCCTAAAATTTTGGGGAAATGCTCATTTACCCAATTTTAGCTTAAAATTTGCCCACTTGCTCCACTAACTGTTTTTTAACCCCGTTTACCCAAAACACTCTAAGGGATTATTTCCCTAATACCCAATTAATTCTTTTTTATTAATTTTTGGGACTTTTTTGCCCTCTCCTTCAATCTCTCTCCTCTCAGTTTCTCTCTCTCTCTCTCCCCCTCACCGATTTCTCTCTCCTCCCCCCTCACCGATTTCTCTCTCTCTCTCTCTCTCTCTCTCTCTCTCTCTCTCTCTCTCTCCAGACGACGTCGGATCTCTCTCTCCCTCCCTCCAGCAGGTCACCCACGACGCCGGCTCTCGCCATCGCCGCGCCGAAACTCGTCATCGTGCTCTCCGCGGACAGGCTCGACGCCAAGCCGACGGTCCTCGTCGCTGAGAAGCTCGGTGAGGCCGGGTTTGACCTTCTGAAGGAATCGACGACCGCCAGTAGAATCGGGTACGTCTTCGATTTGCTTCTGTCTCTCTCGCCGGCGACTGATCATCACGGAAATCGCAACTTGATTGTATCTCCGGTCCCGGGCTGCAATCAGAGTCAAATCAGTGTGAAGGCAAATGGTCAACCGGAATTGTTGCAAAATGACTGGAATTGTGGGCAAAATCGTCAACCGGAGTCGAGATTATTGGGGGGCAATAATCGTCCTATTGGGGGGCAATAATGTGTCTTAATTGTTGTAAAGTCTCTATAATTGTGTTCAGTGATATTTTCCTTTTTGTTTAAAGACTGCTTCTAATGTGTTTTGGTATTTCTGATATATTATTGGGGGGCAATAATCTGTTTATTACGGGGCAATAATATATTTGTTTTGTTATTTTTTGGAGGAATATGGGTGATCCTTTTGTTGTTAGGTGCATTTATTCTTGTTAAGAGGCCACCCGGGAGGCCTAGGGTGAAGCGGTTCAAGTGAAGTGGAGAGTGTGAAAAAAAAAGCCAATTCGTTGTGGACTTAAATTCACCAAGTATTGAATTTGAATACCTGTACGTTTGTAAACTAATTTAAAACCAAACTGAGTTACTTTTGACCATCTATAAAAAAATTATTGGGGGGCAATAAACTTTTTATGACCCCCCAATAAACCTAATTATTTTGGTTAATGAATCTAGCAGCATTTTGTTGAAATGACCTGTAATAAATGAACCACAGTTAAGACATTATTGCGGGGCAATAATCTGTTTATTGCCTCCCAATAGACCACCCCAAAAATCACCAGTTTCTATCATTGACAGATTATTGTACTTTAATAAACTCAAAACAACATAAGACTTATCAAAACTCTAATTTCAGTGATTAATTAACCACAGTTAAGAAATTATTAGGGGGCAATAATCTGTCTATTGCCCCCCAATAGACCACAGTTTTGACGTCGTCCGAGACCTGCAAGCGAAGCCCAGACTCGATTCCGGCGTGGAGCTTCGGAGCTTCCCGGACATCTGACAAACAAAACCGGCGAAGCCCAGACCCGATTCAGGCGTGGAGCTTCAGAGCTTCCCGGACATCTGACGAACAAAACCGGCAAAGCCCAGACCCGATTCCGGCGTGGAGAGCTTCCCGGACATCTGACGAACAAAACCGGCGAAGCCCAGAGGGGTTGGGATCGTGGAGTTGGATGGCGTCATCCTCTGGTGGTCCGACGGTGGGACAGAGCGGCGGCGGTGGAGGCCGACATCGACGGTGGAGTGGTGGGCGTGGTGGCTCAGAGAGAGAGAGAGAAAGAGAGCCTGAGACGAGGTTAGAGAAAGAGAGAGAAAGAGAGAGAGAGAAATCGATGAGGGGGAGGAGAGAGAGATATGAGTGTAATTTGTTAATTAAAATGAGGGCAATATTGTCAAACACTGTTAGATTGGGTAAATGAGTTAAAAAACTCTTGGTGGAGTAAGTGGGCAATTTTTGCCCAAAAATTGGGTAAGTGGTCACGGCCCCTAAAATTTTAGTAGGTATTTGGTTATTCTTTGCTAAGAAAATGAAGGAAAACTGCCCTTTGTTTCCACTCTCAATCCTGATAATGCTTATAAGATTGATTGACTTGGCAAGGTGTTGGAAATGAATGACAGTAGGCAAATTTTGTGGATCCGGGTTCTTTGCAGTTAGAAATTTGCTGCATTTCAACTATATTTAGAGAAACTTTCATGTTTCTCGAAATTGATTTTCACTTTTTCTTTCCAGAGGGACCCTTGGACTCATGGAGAGTGAGCAATATAATTAAGTTGTAGTGACATGCTATAGTAGAGACATTGCTACACAGGTGACATGCTAACATGTTTATTTGGATTCTCATTTTTCTGGTTTAGTCTTGTTTGGCATTGAAAACCTTATAGACTTATTGAAATGTAAAACAAAGTGTGTTTGTAAGTTCATATCACCTAGTACACCATAACTGTTTGATTAAACTTACAGAAGTCCTATCCCAACCTTGTGTGAAGTGATGTTCTGGAGCTAGATTTGTTTCTCTCTCTTTTTTATATAAGATTTTAGTCCTTCTGTTAGTATGGTTCGACATTGCTAGCATTTATGGGATATGTGATGTATAAACATATGGACATGGAGCCATTTTAGCCGATTGGAAAATGACCATATGTTCTAGTAATCATAAGACCTTTACTTTTCTTCATTTCTCTGTCTCGGTTAGCAACTAAAGAGACAAAACTTGGTCATATTGATACTTTTCTTTCTGACATAATATGTATCCATATCTCTCATTGTTCATTTTGCTATTGGAAATTTAGTGGTTAGTCCTATATATTACTGAGATATCATAAGACTAGATTTCAGATTCAAGATGAGTATACTTTTGATTTACTGTTGAAATTATTAATTTAGTTATTGGAAGTATCATGTAATCATGGTATTATGTCTCAAGGTAATTTTGCTCAAGTGTTGACATATTGATTGGTTTTATTCTATTATTGGTATTGTGTATTGACTTGAGTTTTTCATTTTTGGTGCTATCCTATAATACACTCACACTATCTACATAGGGCTCTTCAAACTGATAACTAAGCCTATTGATTTATTTATATCATTCTAATTAAAGAATTTTTTGGATAGGATTTTGATTTATTGATTTATGTACGGAATATTTTTTTTCTCTTGAATCTCCATATACAACCATGCTCATAGCTCACTTTTTTTATTTTATTTTATTTTTTACAGGTTGTAGATATATACTTGGATTATATCGTTAGAGCTCATTTGTTATCAGATGGTATCTTTTTACTACAACTTTCTGGTTGTATTTTCACCACCCCATGTGATTCATGTTTATTATTTGCAAGTCTTGTGATTTATTAAATTTTTGACTATTTCCTTCTATGACAATTATTCTCATTTCATATAATCATTTTGATAACTCATGTAGGTGGTGCAGTTCGCAAGAAAGTGCGTGGTGAGACTCGATGTCTTGAGCTATCCAAGAGGAAGTGCGGTGGTGTCCAATTTGATATTGACATTCCAAAGCATACCATGAGAGCTGTAGGAACAAACTGCCAATTTTACATTACTGGTATGGGATGCTTCGTTTGAAAAAATGTTCCATTACAAATTAAGAAGTGGTCTGACATCTCAAGAGATGATGTTGCTTTGCTGATTCGCCATGTCCGTGTAAGTTAACATGAGTTTGACAAATTTCTTGTAATTATATATTTAAAATTTGTCTTCTTTGATAATCTGGTAATATGTGATATTAGGAGAAATTCAATTTGAGCCATGAATCTCATGTGGATGAGGCAATTGAGAAACACATGATCAGATATTTTACCACATGGCGCTATAATTTGCATAAGAAATTTCAGAAATATGAATCAGTAGAGGAAGCAATGGAGAATCGACCTGAAGATGTTGAAGAGGGTGATTGGAACTACTTAATTGCAAATCTGTGGCAAGATCAAAAGTGGCTGGTTAGAATTCTTTCAATTCTTAATTTTTCAAGAGAATTAATAAATTTCTTTTTCATCTACAGTTGTACTTGCTATGAATTCTAGAATTTTTGATTTGATCTTTACACAGAAAACAAGTGAAAAAAACAAGAAAAACAGGGACAAGTTAGAGATAACACATTGTGCAGGGACAAAGGCATTTAGTCGTCTTAGGACTGAAAATGTAAGCTTCAATTTCTGTTTTTTGTCAAAGCATAATTACTTATGAAAGTTGTATATGACATAGATGTTTTTGATTGTGGTTAAACTACAATAGTGAAATCCTGAAACTGGAGAGGAGTTAGAGACAGTCAAAGCTAGTGGAGCTCAACAAAATGAAGAGTTAGAGGCAGTGAAGGTTAGAGCCGCTCAACAAAATGAAGAGTTGGAGTCACTAAAGGCAAGACAAAATCAGACTGACACACTTTTACTCAAATTGATGGCGTAATTGTCCTCCCAAAAAATGAAGGTATGCATACATATTCACTTGTGCTATTGCAATTGCATAATATCATAGAAACATAATTTTACTGTAATATACTAAATACTGGGCATTTCTTTTAATTTGTCTCTGTTATGATATTATCTTATTTAAGCTTCCATCAATATCTCAGTTCCATTGCCTACATGTTGCAAAATCAAGATTGATAGGTTTTAGCAAAGTTGTTACATAGAAGATTTGTATCTGGATATGACTGATGCATATTTTGCCATTGCTACCTTCAGATTGTGTTTTGCCCATGTGCTCTTGTTAATTAATCTAGATATACACAATATGTACAGGTGCAGCATTGTAAAAATTGGCAGATGAAAAGGGCATCAAGCAACATACATATCATTGAAGGATTATTGAACTTCTAGAAAGACTTGTATGTATTTCCTTTTATTTTGAAATGGCTATCAAGGATGGATATTGACATTTGGATTTAGAAAGTTAGTATTTCAAGATGGAGGTTGATGTAAATGAGCAGATTTTGTAATTTAGTGACTATTGGTTGATGTAAATGAAAGTTAGAAATATGGTCACTAGAACCATGCGAGGGCATGGCTTTCAATGAGCAGATTTTGTAATTTAGTGACTATTGGTAATAGAATTTAGTGATGAATATGTAGGTCACTAAAGCCATTATTATTTGTGACCATAAACTCGTGGTCACTAAAGACATTTTGATTTAATGACCATAAAATCTTGGTCACTAAAGACATTTTGAATTAGTGACCAACTTACAATGTTGGTCACTGAATAGAATCAGTGAGGGACCTACAGTGACCACCTAGTGACCACTCAAATTTGGTCACTAACCACATTTAGTGACCAAATTTCCTAGTTTTAGTGATCACGGTCATGGTCACTAATGCCCAAATTTGTTGTAGTGTTAGATGAAATGAAATCCATGGTAACCTCAAAGTTATGTTGGTGGTACTAGGAGACATAGCCCAAGTACACCACCACTGCAGCCAAAAGGCCTCAAGCCTGCGCCTGCGGTCATTCCCTGAGATCACACCATAGAAAAGAGGAGTTGCTTGCTATATCAAACCTGTAACGCGTTACAAAACCCAATTATTTGCTTTTGGCAAAAATTTATGAAAATGCTAGGATCGATGAACGTGTTTTTGGGTATTGGAGATTGATAACTGTACTAACCACTATGTTCTTGGCAGCTTCACAAATCTTATCAAGTTTGGCCTCAGATAAACCTTTAATTCCAGTCAATTTCTGTTGGACAACAATCACAGTAAGGAAATCCAACTTGAACATTTACAATTTCAAAACAACTGGAGGTAAAATTCACTATACCTTCTTGGTGTGCATCATCAAGCCATTGCAGGTGTAGATCCCTGTGTCCTGAAGCTTCTTAACATCTTCAACATTGATTCCCTGAGAAATCACTGCACACAAAGCTCATTGCTCCATAAGAGCTCCGATTTAGGCACTTCTGAAGCAATTTTCGCTTGAAATTTACTAATCATAAAATTGTTGAGCAAACCAATCTAAAACAAAATCCCTGAATGCACATTCACAAGCAAATAAACACAAAAATTCTACCAAACTACACAGTAAACTAAATCCAGCCAATCAGATTCTTAAACTTCGAAGCACAATCAACTCATCGCAATCCCAATCTACTCCAAACGACACCGCATTCGGCACATTCACAACCAAACGACACCATAAAACCACACCAAACAGCTCCGATCTCAAACCCTAACTGACCTTCAGCAAATTCACTATGATCGAAGCAGATAGCAACAAATTACAAAACCTAACGAAACGCGTGGAGGAAGGAGAGAGAAGTAGTAGCACAGAAAAAGCGTACCTCTTATTCTCATAGGCAACACTGAGTGGGTTGACCAGAGGCGGCAGATTTCATTCCGGATCGACAGAGATATAGGATTTTCAGTTGGCAACGATGAAAATTTCCTTCTTTTTCTTCGCCTTGATTTTCTCTGGGACTGAAATCCGTGGACTAACTAGACCAGAGAGAGCGAGAAGTGAGAATATGATGAGATTGGTTTTGGAATTTTGCAGCGGAGGATTGAGAGAGAGAGAGAGAGAGGGGTCTTTTGAGATCAATTAGATTCATTTTTCACGAGGGAAGTCTAATTTTCGGCAAAAAAATAAAAGAAAAGAAACAAATGGCGCACTGGAATTCCAAGGCGTGCACTACAAGCACATCGTAAATTTTATTAAAAGTAAGAGTTTTACGGCGAACATTGCAAATACACCTTTATTTTTGTAAAAAAAGTGCAAGATTTACTGCATGCATTTGATGCACGTCGTAAATAATACTCATTCATGGCACACATTTAATGCACGCCATAAATCTCGCGTCGTGAATAATCAGTTTTCCTGTAGTGATTGTAGTCTGGCAGTCCAAGCAAGGCTCTTACCTTTCTAAGTAAAAGCTGTAATTTGTTAAATCTTATTCCGTTGAACAAAAAAGGACAACTATTTGGTACCTTGTATAAGGCTGCGATTTCGAAGTCAATTCAAAAGCACAAATTGACAAAGTATATAGAAATCTGAGAGCTTAGAATAGAAGTTATAGGGAAATATTACTTAGACGATGTGATATGATCAACCTATTTTCTTTTGTTTCTTAGTGAGATTAGTTATTATCTCTTACAAGCTTGTTACTTAGACAACTCAATTGATTCTCTGCTCTATAGTACTCAACCTCTATTGAATCTAAATCAAACGGTGAAGAATAACAAGCTAATTGTTCACTTGCTCATTCACTCTTCTTTGTGGTTAAAAATGTTGACCGTGCACTTTCATGATATAAGTAGGTCATGTTTCAAACTATAATATTATAAAGTACGTTATTTGGTAAAGAATAAATCAAATTAGAGAATCTTTTAGTTATCCAAGTGTGTCATGTTGATACGGTAAAATTACCCTAAGGTTGAGTTGATATCAAAAGGCCTGGGTTGAACTGAATAGGGAATTTTATGTGGAAATGGGCTTTGGAGTTGTCAAGGACCCGAATTCATATGTTACATGGAAAATAAGTGTAACCTAATTCAAGAATGATATAGAACCTTACTTCTACAAGAAGATGGAGATCTGACACCTCTATAAATATAGTTTATGATGAATGTCAATTGTATGCATTAGATAGGCTTTAGACCACCACTAACTTATCATGCTAAGCTGTCATATAGGATTGCCGACCTTAATTAATCTCAACAAGGTTATCTTAATTGACAGTGCCAATTTTAGGCATCAATATGTCAAGCACATAAAAAAAATTTAATATTCTTAATCAAGCGACAACTCATAAAAGTCATCGCCTAATTGGTTTCTTAATAGAAAGTTTCAGTTGCTGCATAAACATTAAGTGACAACCCATAGAAATCGTCACCTATTTGATCCTCAGCGAGGAAATGTTAGTTGTCACATAAACATTAAGTGATAACTTGTACAAGTCGTTGCCTAATTGGTTTTATGCGAGAAAATTTCAATTGTTGTATAATCATTAAGTGACAACCCAAATAAGTAGTCACCAAATTGATTTTTTAATAGGAAAATTTCAATTGTAACATAAACATTAAGTGACAATTTATTGAAGTCCTAATTGATCTTTGATGAGGAATTTATGGTTGCCTCATAAACATTAACCGACAACCTATAGAAGTCGTCACCTAGCTAATCATCTATGAGGAAATTTCAATTGTCACATAAACATTAAGCGACAAATCGTAAAAGTTGTCGCTTAATTGATCTTTTGCGAGGAAATTCTAGTTGTCACATAAACATTAAGCGACAATCCATAGAAATAGTACTCGCTTAATTAATCTGTTGCGAGGAAGTTATAGTTGTCACATAAACATTAACCGACAGCTCACAGAAATCATCGCCTAATTGGTCTTTGGTGAGGAAGTTCTAGTTGCCACATAAACATTAAGTGACAACCAGTAAAAGTTGTCGCTCGATTGGTCTTTTGTTAGGAAGTTAAAGTTGTCACATAAACATTAACAGATAACTTAAAGAAATTGTCACTAAATTAGTTTTCAGTGACGAATATCTAGTTGTCATATAAACATTTTAGCTACAACCCGCAGAAGTGTCACATAATTAATCTTTTGCGAGGAAGTTAAAGTTATCACATAAACATTAACCGACAATTAGTAGAAATTGTCACCTAATTGACATATTGTGAGGAATTGGGTGTCGCATAATGTCACATGCGCGACAGCTATCAATTTCTCACAAATACCTACTTTATACGACAAATTGGTTGTTGCCGATGGGATCTGTTTAGATCAAAAATGGCTGTGTGGATGTGGGTGACCCGTGAACATCAAAACAAACTCCATTTGTGTAAAAGAAAAGTATATATAAATCAAGATGGTTGAATGCCAAAGAAGGAGGCACATCTTCTCATTCATACAGGTGTCAAGATGTTGGTAGTTGAGTTCATTATCATGATAAGATCTAATTCAAATTTGTAGAGGAGCTAGCTATCAACTCTATCATCTTCTGAAGTCAAATGCTATGAAAGATGAGCTTCAAAGATAAAGGAGTTTGGCATGGTCAAAGCGGTTGGGTTTGATTTTGAATAACAAATGATTTCAAAATTCAAACCACAATCATCTCATCTCTATCCCATCCATTTGTTTGCTCTATAAATAGAGCCTTAGATAGGAGGATGGGGCAGCAGAATTACGAGAGAGGAACTGTGAGCTAGGGGGAGAGAGCAGAACAAAAAAAACGGAGCGAAAGCTCGGCAACATTAAGGAGCAAAAGCTAGCAACACGGAGGCACACAAGAGAGAGGAGAAAAGAAAGGAGAGAGTTCACACAACATCGAAGCTCTACAGCATTCCTTAAAGCTTTCCAAGAGAAGCCAGACAGGGAATTGCGTTGCAGTAGAAGAAGCTTCATAAATCACAGGTATATAATTATAGTTATCACCTGAAATTACTGAGCTTTCTGTTTCATGGTGCAGACGTTGGTAAATATCATCTTGAACGTCGCCACAAATACACAATCCATGAAGCATGGCCAAGATCTCGCTGGAGTGTGTTGTTGCTCTCACCCTCATAATCTCCTGCTGGTGACCACCACATTAGCGATAACAAGCTGCTATCCACAATAGTCTCTCTGGCACAAATCAAAACCACAACGCCATTCTTGCCTCACTTTGTTTCTCGATGCTTATGTGGCGGTACGTCCTGCGTATAGGTGGCGAAAGCAAAGTGACCATGATGGTGCTCTCCTGGTGAAGGGCTGCTGCGTCAACCACAATGCCATTCTTGCCTCACTTTGTTTCTCGATGCCTATATAGCGGTGCGTCCTACGTATAGGTGGCGAAAGCAAAGTGACCATGATGGTGCTCTCCTGGTGAAAGACTGCTGCGTGCCTGCGTCAACAAATGATGGTGCTCTCCTCGAGAATAATTGCTGCATCAAAACACAAAGAAGCATATGAAAAAACCACCGTCCTAAGTCTATTCACCCACAGCCTTTACAAATGCATGGCAATGATCATAAAGCACCTTGACTAGCAACGTGACACACCTACACCAAAACCAAGGCTTGGATTAAGCATTGAAGTCTCATATTAATTAAAGAAGGTGACGACAAATGTGCTTTTGAAGTGGGGGATTGGGGAGATGGAGAGAAATTAATATGAATATGATGATGGGTTCACAACAGTTTCGGAAGACCTGCAGAGGCTACAAAACATAATTGAAAAGTGTAATTGTCAAAGTATGCCTAGCTAGCTACGTGACTCCTTTTCAATCAAAAGGAAGTCATGCAAAATTAATATTCAAGGCATGGTACAACACTACCAGACTACCTTATTGCTTAATATGTGGCTTGAATTGATGTCTGCACTCCTAAAATAATTAATCATGGTTGATAAAATCTTTGGGGCAAAGAGACAAATATCAATAGAAAGAAAGGAGACCAACAATGAAATTCCTTGACTTTTTCTACTCTTGTTAAAATGGTGGTGACGCAGACAAGTATGACCAAGCTCAATCAATTGGTCTTGACAAAATAATAATCTCAAGACATACATGGCAGCAAGAACTCAACCTGATGATCACCACGAGGTTATTCTTTAGAAGAAGCTTACCAATTCTGTCAAAAATGTTTCAGGGGGTGTTATCAGATGGCATCAGGGACCGAGTTTGTAAGGTAGAGGTATAAGCCAAAAAGAATCGATGATGTCCAAATCAGCTACACATTCCTTTTTGGAGTTCCGGGCTTCATCAAATTACCTGCAACCAACTTCAGAGCATAACATAAAGCAGAGCAAGGCCCATACTTAAGTCTCGAAGCCCAATTGCAAAGCTCGACAAGGCGACTGCCCAAATCAAATTATGGAAGACTTCACCAAAATTGAGGTGTCCACCAAAAATGTTCGATTGACAGATAGACAAAAAAGATCTGTTGATTACTCGGTACAAAACCAAAAACTCAAAATCAATGAACTATAGTGGTTTGATCCCCTTCATGGGGTATGTAGGCAGTCTAGCGACCCACTAGATGCAACCACAACTCCAAACAGAATCCCTGACTCTGCCAGTCAAATTCGACCAGTCCCAAATGGATCACTGACTCCAGTCAAATTCTCCCAGCACCAGAAAATCAAATCATTCCCAAATCACACAAAATTCAAAGGCTCTAAACCTTTCAAATCTCCCAAACACAAATCCAAAATAAATGGGTCATCTACCCATTTAAATCTCAAATGTCGGAACTACATGTGGTTTGATCCCGCAAAGGGTATGTAGGCAATCTATAACCAAATTCATCTAGATGCAACCGCGTCCTAAACACAAAATCGAATCCCTGGTCCACTTAAACCAAATTCGTCCCAAACACTATTCTCATTCTAAAATCAAAGCCCTCCAATGAGTCATTCACTCATTGGAACTCTTGAACTACGAGTGGCTTGATCCCTCTCCAAGGGTACGTAGGCAACCCATTCAAATATCCGGGTGCAGCCACAAAAACAAATAAACACGCATCCCATCAATTGGTTTCTTCATAAATGGAATCAAAGGGTGTTTCCCTGTAAGAAGGGATTGTAATTAAGAGACACATTCTGTCTTGAATGGGTCGAACCCAAAATAATAAAAACTCTATTCGCTAAATGAATACGAGTGAAATTATGTTGGGTGACATTTTCGCTCACTGTGTGCAATATTTTGTCTCAACAGGATCATGTGCGACAACTGAAATTTCCTCGTATTTGCCAAGTGCAACGAATTTTGGGTTGTCACAATGAAATTCCTCGCTTTTGCTATTTTCTTTTGTAATGAACACATACCAGAAATATTGGCTGGAGATTTTTTTATTTATTTTTTTATCAAAGAAAGCCGTAATCCATTCAATAAACTGCAGATCAATGGTTATAATGACCGGAATCCATATAAGATCGGCCCCTCTTCAATACAAGAGAAGTACACAGATTAGCTCAAAATGAACTTTGCTAGAACATGAGCAACATTATTGCATTCATGGGGTTTGGTAGAACTTTGTTGGTACCAACCGCTGGCATAAGTTTCTTTATATATACCTTGCCCCTAAAAATCTTCCTCTGCCCAACAAGAATGTGGATAGTTAACAAGCCTTATAACTTCAGAAGTAATTATTCTATCACTTCAAGAGAAGATAGATACCTATTAATTTTTTATTCAATTGTGCTCAATTATTAATATATTATTAGATTTAAATCTAATTTTGAAAACCTTATCAGTCTCCACTATTAGATCTAAATTCACTGGCAATTGAGCATAATTGAGTAAAGAATTAACTTAGTTGGAGTTTGTGCTGCTTAGGTTTCTATAGTTTTGCTTTGAAGTCCCCGATCGGCTCTCTCTAGCTAGGAAGTATAGTGAATCCCA
The DNA here is from genome assembly GCF_958449725.1 of Rosa rugosa. Classification (NCBI taxonomy): domain Eukaryota; kingdom Viridiplantae; phylum Streptophyta; class Magnoliopsida; order Rosales; family Rosaceae; genus Rosa; species Rosa rugosa. The sequence continues at coordinate 51,850,497 of NC_084820.1, read as the reverse complement.
GTAGAAGTCTAGAACGTTTTGCATGCTTGGTCACGTAATTTTGTTTAAAGAACCTTCTATATGCACTCGAGTCATATAGGGAACTCGATCAAAAAACTGAGGAGAAAACTTGAGAAATCGCAGCTTGGAGAAAACTCGATCCAATATTTGTTATTAAAATGTAAAATGCTGATATGGAGTAGTAGGAGCCAAGGAGAGCCTTTCAATCCTTTTTAATATGCGCTGTCTTTAATTGATTACATTCACGAGATACATGTACAAATAACTAAAAGAAACAAAGAAGTGAAAAAAATGTTTTAGAAGAAAGTAGCCTTTAACCACCATTTCCGACACTTGAAGTTGTTGAAAAAATACTGCTAGCATCCATCCCTAAAATGACTTGGCAAAACCTCCAAGATAAGCCAATTGCAAATCCATCTCACAACTTTCTACCCTGTGCAACTAATTTAAAACACCAGAAAATTCTTGATGATCGATCCTTGTTGCTGGCAGTGCGGTGCATTTATGGAATCCGTCATTCATACATTATGGGATCGGAGTGTCCCGGGGCCAAAGAGGTTTGGTGCAAATCCATCTCACAACTTTCTACCCTGTGCAACCAATTTAAAACACCGAAAAATTCTTGATGATCCTTGCTGCTGGCTGTGCGGTGCATTTATGGAATCTACCATTCATACATTATGGGAGTGTCCCATGGCCAAAGAGGTTTGGAAAAAGTCTTTTCTAAATGGAGTTTATAAGACCTGGAAGGTGATAAAGTAATCTGGGGTTCACATCCAAAACCAATTGGCAATGGATGGAGTGGCCCAAACCCTTATAAACCCATAGGCAAGGTCCCATTTTTCCCATGTGGGATCTATAATCTCAACACACCCCCGCACGTGTGGCGAATTTTTAAGCCATCCACGTGGACAACATATATTGAGTGTCGTGGAGCCCGTGTGGCTATTAAGCATTCACACGTGGGATAACCCGCTCTGATACCATGATAAAGTAATCTGGGGTTCACATCCAAAACCAATTGGCAATGGATGGAGTGGCCCAAACCCTTATAAACCCATAGGCAAGGTCTCATTTTTCCCATGTGGGATGTATATATTCTCAACACGCCCCCGCACGTGTGGCGAATTTTCAAGCCATACACGTGAACAACTTTTGGGCGACGTGGAGCTCGTGTGGCAGTTAGGCATGCACACGTGGATAACCTGGCTCTGATACCATGATAAAGTAATCTGGGGTTCACATCCAAAACCAATTGGTAATGGATGAAGTGACCCAAACCCTTATAAACCCATAGGCAAGGTCCCATTTTTCCCATGTGGGATGCCTACTTTCTTTGACTTATTGTATCATTTAAAGTCCACAACAACTGATTGTGAACTCGCCAACTTTTGTTATATTGCATGGTGGATTTGGCGTAATAGAAATCTCCACAGACACGGGGAGAGAAGCATGGGTCTAGGAGAGTTATTCCAGGTAGCTTTTGACTGGCAGTTTGAGTTTGAAAAAGTTGGTTTGATCCCACAGAAAACAATGACCGCAACCTTTCCTACTCGGGTAAATTGGAAACCACCTCATGAAAGACGCCTCAAAATGAATTTCGACGGAGCTTGTGATCTAAAGAATGGACTGAGTGGGCTGGGAGTAATTTTCAGAGATAGCCAAGGAGTCATGAAGGGTGCAATGGCAGTTCCACAAGTTAGGAAGCTTCCTTCAAGATCTGTGGAATCTTTGTCACTACTGCATGGTCTCCGGTTCGGGCTGCACGTGGGATTCCTCAGCATTGAAGTGGAAGGTGATACACTCTCAGTGATTAATAGTTTTGATGATTTAAGTTATGAGGGACATATTATTGATGAAGTTAAGTCTCTAGTTCAGTCTTTTAATTCTTGTAGTGGGCACTTTGTGAAACGGGAAGGCAATGGAGTTGCTCACCGGTTAGCAAAGGAAGCCTTGAAAATTAGTCAACCTTTTCTTTGTTTGGAGTCGGGGCCTGATTGGCCCCATCAGTGTGTCAATATGGACTTTCAGTGTGAAGTCTAGTTTGTGAAGCTTTTACACAATCTCTACCTTTTGGTGATTGCTATTTCCACAACTCGTTGTAATTGATTCATATTTAATGAAGTTCTTCTTTGATAAAAAAAAATCCAATGATGCTTCATAATGGGCAAATAATAATCCTTTTGTACCTTAATATAAGGAGCTTGAGACTCTGCCCAAATGACTGGAAGCATGAACCTCCAAACTAGAACCACCAAAATAGTCGAAGCCGCAATATCAAGATCCCAAAAGCTTATACCAGGCCAATAAGACGACACCATGACTTCAACAAATTAATATGATGCCCATGAGTGAGAGGCTGCACAGTGCGCACAAATCAACAACCCATTTTGAATAGCACAACAAGATGGAACACTTCTAAGCCATACCTTAATAATTATAAGGATTAAATTTAGTTTACTCCCCTAAACTTTGGGATTAAAATCAATTTGGTCCATCTTTTTGAGAATTAATCTGGGCGATCTCTATATATACTCTCAAATGACATCATCCGAGTCCAAAATTTGAATTTAGCTCAAAACATGATGTCATGTGCTGAGTTGGAATCGACATAAGGGCCCACTTTTCAGATTTTAAACTCCACAAGGAGGGCAAATTAGACATTTCTAATTTTTCTAATGTCTCTCTATACTCTCTCTCTCTCTCTCTCTCTCTCTAAAGCGGCCATGGAAGCAAATCGAGCTTCCAAGCAACTCTGGGCATCCGCACCAGCAGCCAATCCCAGATCCAGCTCCACCGCACCCGCTCGGGTCGGGTCATCAACAGTTTACTCACTAGCTTCGAGTCGGACTTGAAAAGACCCAGACCCATCGATTCTTCCGACCAAAACGATTACTATCTATCACACACCCAAAATCTCAATCTTTCTCGCTGTAATCGGACTCTTTGGCGGAGATGTTGAGCCATTTGTGCATCAGAACTCAAAGCTAACATTAATGCCAAAGCCCTGATTGAAGAACCCAATCGAACCATCCAGTGAAGAACCAATTGAACAACACAATCCAAGAACCCAGATCAAAGAACCCTAAATCCCAGGCTAGATCCCCTTCTGTTTCCCCAAACCCGACCTAATCCCAAAATCTTTGCTCTGCTATGTTCTTCAGTTTCCCAATCCATCACTATCGAATAACTATATATGGTCCAAATTCCAATCGAAGCCAACCGCTGAAAGCTACAACCACCGTTGAAAGATCGAATTGGAATCTGAAACTCGCCTCCTGAAACTGAAACTCGCTGCTTGAATAGTCCGCCGTTTTAGGTCGATTCGTCTGGTTTGGTCGCAGACGACGAATCATCGAAGGCGTGGACGGAGAGGCAGCGGCGGAGAGAGAGGAGGAGAGGAGAGTGAGAGAAGACGGAGGAATTGCTTGAGGGTTTCTTGGAAGACAGAGGTGTCGGTGAAGGGGGCGGCGGACATGGAGGTGTCGGGGGAGACGACATCGTTTGGGAGCATAAGTCTGTAGGTGGGTTTGTGACTGTGGGGAACTCAACATTGGAGGGAGGGAGGGAGAGAGAGAGAGAGAGAGAGAGAGAGAGAGAGAGAGAGAGAATATAGAGAAAAATAAAAAATTAAAATTTGAAATTATATTAAATTTGAAATGTCTATTTTGCCCTTCTTGGGGGTTTAAAGTCTGAAAAATAGGACCTCATATCGGTGTCACGTCAGCTTGTGACGTCATGAATGGAGCAAATTTTGAAATTTAGAAGTGCAGGGGACTGCCCAGATTAATTCTCAAAAAGAGAGACCAAACTGATTTTAACCCCAAATTTCAGGGAGTAAATTGAATTTTTTCCTAATTATAATTATGTTATAGTCGTCTTCCTCAAATATTGATTAACTGAAACCGTTGTTTCTACGCATTGTGAATTGCAAGTAACTGAGCTGTTCTAGGATGACTGACAAATTACCATAAGCACCAACATATCATATTTGGTGACGAGGCCCCCAGGTTGAGCTGTAGACATGGATCAGCACCAACATATCCTATGGGTGTGGGTCCGTTGCTGTGTTGTGGGACCACTAGTAACAGACGTCATGGAGGTTGGTTAATCACTTAATTGATCAGTCCCCACTATCAACAAACATTAATTGAGCTTGGCCACCAAACTCAGCTAATAGTAATTAATTACTGTTCTCTGGTATGTTTTATCTATATAAAACCAGATAGCTAGGTATCAAACATTATAATTCATTCTATATATGTGTATCATTTATATGCAGAAGAAAAAAAGTGATTTGTTTGTAATAATAGTACTAATAAGATGTGGAGGATTGAGTATGGAAAGGGTGCAAATGACCCTCATTTATTCAGCACAAACAACTTTCATGGGAGGCAGACATGGAAATTTGACCCAAATGCAGGCACACCAGAAGAGCGAGCAGAGGTTGAAGCCGCTCGTGAGAATTACTACCAAAATCGGTTCAAGATCCAGCCCAGTAGTGATCTCCTTTGGCGTTTTCAGGTACACAAGTGTATGTAGGAACCTAAATTTCAAAACTAAACACTATTATACTTTATTCATTGTGCATGCATGTGTGCAAATCAGTTTAACTCACTTTGCTGATGCTCAATTTGTATGTTATCATTGGAGCTCAAGTTCAACTCAACCTAGAGATATATAGTTTTTTGAGTTAGTTCAAGCTAATTAGCTTGGGTGCATGGTGAGTTTTACGAAGTCCGAGGTAGAGGGAGGGAGAGGAAGAAGGGTTTCAGGGCCATGTGTTTAATTTTTTGAAACACTAGTAGATCAAAGACTAAAAGAGTTGACAAGTTGGCGAGGACATCACTTTGTTGAAAAGTACATGTACTAAATAAATTTGTCTGAACAATTGCAGATGCTAAGAGAGAGAAACTTCAAGCAAGAAATTCCTCCAGTAAGAATTGGGGAAGGTGATGACATTACATTTGATCAGGCCACAGCTGCCTATAGGAGGGCTGCTACCTTCTGGAATGCCTTGCAATCACCCCATGGTCATTGGCCTGCTGAAATTGCTGGCATAAATTTTTTCTGTCCTCCCTTGGTAAGCGTGCAAAAAAAGTCAATAAATTTTGACGGTAACAAAATGAGTAGATGACAGTAAGAGTTGGGTCCCTGGTGAAAATTTATTTCACAGCTGACTGATTAATTATGATACTTGTTCTTCAAATGCAGGTAATGAGTTTATACTCAATGGGATATCTTAATGTTGTTTTCTCTGCTGAGCATAAGAAGGAAATCTTGCGCTACTCGTACAATCATCAGAATGAAGATGGTGGGTGGGGATTGCACATTGCAGGGCCTAGTATGATGTTCACCACATGTCTCAACTACTGTATGATGCGTATTCTCGGAGAAGGCACTGAGGGTGGTCAAGATAATGCCTGTGCAAGGGCCCGGAAATGGATCCTTGACCGCGGTGGTGCACAATATTCTGCTTCATGGGGAAAGACCTGGATGGCGGTATGAAATACTCGAAAGCTAGCTAGCTTTTATGCTGGATTTGTGTCATGCATGATATAGTTGGCTGAGTTTACTTGTTGTGTTGCAGATACTTGGTGTTTATGATTGGGAAGGAAGCAACCCTATACCCCCGGAGTTTTGGACTTACCCCACTCTGCTTCCTTTTCATCCATGTAAAAACAAATATAATTAGTCTGCAAAATTTTATTCAGTACTTTCTGTTTCTTATTAGTACCACTTCACATGTACATTGCAGCAAAGATGCTCTGCTTCTGTAGGTTAACTTACCTACCCATGTCCTACTTTTATGCAAAAAAATTTGTTGGCCCAATCACTCCTCTGGTTGAACAATTGAGACAAGAAATTTACTGTGAACCTTACAGTGAAATTAAGTGGAGTAAAGTGCGCCATCATTGTGCAAAGGCGAGTCTATGTTTTGGTGGCTTAGTTCATACCATTATGCAAGCTTAAACTGACTGGCATACATATTATTTGATTAATGCAGGAAGATAACTACTATCCTCATGGAAGGGTACAACGTTTTATGTGGAACACTCTTTACCATGTTTGTGAGCCTCTTCTTGCTTGGTGGCCGTTTAAGAAGATCAGAGACAATGCTATTCAATTTACCATTGACCAAATCCATTATGAAGATGAGAACAGTCGCTACATTACCATTGGATGTGTCGAAAAGGTGAGAACCTAGTCATGGACTCATGGGTGATTGGGTGTATATATATGTTCCTGCTGGTTAATTCTAATGATCTAATAATGGATGCCATTTCATTTGGACAGCCATTGATGATGCTTGCCTGTTGGGTTGAGGATCCTAGCGGAGAAGCTTTTAAGAAGCATCTTCCTAGACTTGATGATTATATTTGGCTCGGTGAAGATGGAATCAAGATTCAGAGTTTTGGCAGCCAGACTTGGGATTGTTCTCTTGCAGTCCAAGCTTTGCTTGCTGGGAATCTCCATAATGAATTTGGACTTGTACTTAAGAAAGCACATGACTTCCTAAAGATATCCCAGGTATCATATTTAACTATTTAAGCTCTAAAGACATTTCTTTATTTTAATCAATGGTATGTTTACTATAATAAATCCTCTTAGGTGAGGATCAATCCTTGTGGTGACTACCTAGCTCATTTCCGTCACATTTCCAAAGGATGCTGGACTTTGTCTGATCGGGATCATGGATGGCAAGTTTCAGATTGCACTGCAGAAGCGTTGAGGGTAATTGAGCTTACTTATCCATGACTCTCACTCAACTCAAATAGAAAGTTGAGAGCCTCATCTATAGCTGACCTTATAATCTTTTTGTTTCAGTGCTGCTGTCTGTTTGCAATGATGTCACCAGAGGTTGTTGGCGAGCCAATGGAAGCCGAGTGTATGTATGATGCTGTCAATGTCATAATGTCACTACAGAGTCCAAATGGTGGTGTATCACCATGGGAGCCGACTGGAGCTCCTAAATGGTTGGAGGTAAGTACTGAAAATCTTGCAGTACAGAGAATTTCAATGTTTTGATCGTCCAAGAATCATAACATTATATTTTCATTTCTTTTCCCTTTTCAGTGGCTCAACCCTGTCGAATTTCTTGAGGACGCTGTCATTGAATATGATTACATCGAGTGCACTTCATCTTCGATTCAGGCCTTATTTTTGTTTAGGAAGTTGTATCCTAGTCACAGAAGGAAAGAGATCAAGAACTTCATCACAAGGGCTGCAGACTACATTGAAAGCATACAATACGCTGATGGCTCATGGTATGGAAATTGGGGTATCTGCTTTCTCTATGGAACATGGTTTGCAATCAAAGGGTTAGAGGCTGTAGGAAGAACCTACCACAATTGCGAGGCAGTTCGCAAAGGTGTTGACTTTTTGCTAAAAACACAAAGGGAAGATGGTGGTTGGGGAGAGCACTACACCTCATGCACGAACAAGGTAGTATTCTTCTACTGTACGTATAACTAAACTCAAATCTTGAGATACTCTCTCTTGTTTCTCTTCATGAATAACAACCGATGACATTATCTCTGTGCTTTGTGTTTACATACAGAAATACACAGCTCAAGACAGTACAAATCTGGTGCAAACCGCCCTTGGATTAATGGGTCTAATTCACGGTCGACAGGTTTGTACATGCATGCTATAAACAATTTACAGTTAACCTTACCCCATGTTGCTCTATGATCCTTCGAAGTTCTCTTATAAAGATTGGTTTTTCAATATAGCTACTTTTTTCTATTTGTTACAGGGTGAGAGAGATCCAACTCCTATTCACCGTGCTGCAAGGGTCTTGATGAACGGTCAGTTGGATGATGGTGATTTCCCCCAACAGGTAGCTAGGAACTAATTTCCCATAAACAAAAAATGACATGAACTTCTTTTAGTACATTACTATTTACTACCCATCCCATGATCTTATATATTTATAGTGACAAGTACTAATGGTTAGTTTTGGCATGGTTTGCAGGAACTGATGGGACTTTTCATGAGGAATGCAATGTTACACTATGGAGCATATAGGAATGTTTTCCCATTGTGGGCTCTTGGAGAGTACCGTACGTACTCTGGAGCAGTTGCCGTACCAAAAGGATTTGAGCCTTGACTCACAAGCAGAAGATCAATGGATGTAGAAACTAGAAAGAATATTCACTTAAAAAAGAATAATCTATTTATATATACTAGCTTCTTGACACACATCCGTACATTTTTTTTTTTTAATCGAAGTAGCTAGGTCAGCCAGTTTTATAATATTCAGCAAGCAGTACCAGAAACGACACACCCCTGAGGGGCCAACAGAAAGAGCCGTCCTTAGGACATACAAAGTACCTATTCTAGAGAAAATAGAACCTCACACTCCTGGGTACACCCACCTTTTAAGGAAATTCACGCACCTTATTTCTAACAAAACCTAGAAAACTCAGAAGCACTTTAAATAAATATAACAACCGAGCATCTAGATTTTGCGACCCAAAGGAAATTTAAATATTGCTAGTAGATGAGGTCGCAAATTCCTCATCTACCATAATAAAATAAATAACAAAAATGAAAAAAGCATCCCGAACCCTAGCAAAGATTGAAGCCAAAGCCCATGAAAGGGCCCAGATCCAACCAGATCTGCTAAGGACACCCCAAGCAGTGGCTTGTCCCATCACCACGCCGCCGCTGCCGCCATCTGCAGCGCCGCCGTCCTCGTTGAACCCCTGTAGCGATGCATCCCAACCTGCCTCGCGAATCGGGATCCCAAATCCGATCCCGATCTCGGGAGGCCCAATTAGGTCTCCACTTCTACCACTAGTACTCCAGAGCAGAACACAAGCATGAGCCCGAATCAGGCATCCAGATCTGATCCCTCACGATCCCAATCTTGATTCTGACCTAGGCCTCATCATTTAGCCCTTTGGCCTTAAGCCCACCCGGCCCGTAGGGCCGAAGCCCGACCCGGCCCTTGCATTAGGGCGGGCCGGCCCTACCCTTTCTCAAATAGGGTAGGGTAAGGGTCATGCAAATGAAGCCCGACCCTACCCGTTTGAGCCCGTTAGGGCCAAGCCCGGCCCGACCCTTTAAGCTCGCCCAATTAAGCCCTAATAATTTTCTATTTTTAAAATATATTTCTCTTTTTTCTATAACATACAACTTATCTCTTTTTTTTTGTAATTGATTTCCTAAGCTTTATTTTCTTTAATTTTTGTTTCCTTTGTTAAACAACAATTAATTTTGGGAGATTTAGAGAGAGAGTTAATTGAATATAACAACCTTAACTAATATTTATAAATGTTATAACTTATAAGTTAATTCCAATATATCAGTGTTCTAAAACTCGGCCGCCCAGGCCACCTAGGCGTTGGGCGGCGGCTCTCCGACTCGCCTAATGGGTAATCGGTGACTCTAGGCGTTCTGGATTTGAGCGGGGGCCTAGGCGGCCTGGGAGGGCGCCGAGGCGGCTGGGTGGAACAAGCTAGGCGGTTGGGCTAGGCGGAATTCATGGTGAAGTACGGCGGAATTCGAGGAAAGCACGGTGGACTAGTCGGCGTGCGTGTTGAGCATGCTATTTTTGATGCTGGAGGAGCGAACAAGCGAACAACGTTGGTGGAAGAAGGCAAAATTCAGAAACTGGGGGAGATCGTGGAGGTTGGATCGCAAAGGTAGAAGGAGATATTGTTGGAGGTCGTGCGATGATTTTTGGTTCTTGGCTTTTTTGAAAATATTTCTCGGTTTATTTGTGAGAGAGAACAAGAGACGATGATTGAGGTGGTTTGTCAGTGTGTGGTTGCTAAGGCAAGAAAAATGGATAAGGTATGCACGTGAGATGTGAAGTGTGCTGCCGTGTTTAATTAAAAGTCTAGGCATGAGGTGTCCTTGTTTCAATTAATTATTTGACCCTTTAACAATTATTTTCTTCTTTTAAATCTAAATATTCTTGATTATATAATTATATACTATAAAAATGAATTTATAATTAAAAAAATACAAAACCGCCTAGGCGCCGCCTAGTCGCCCGCCTAGGCGTCTGGGCGCTAGTCCCCTGGCCACCGCCCGACTAGCGCCTAGCGAGTTTTCGAACCTTGCAATATATAATATATATATATATATATTAAATATGATCAACAAAAAACAATATGTCTTGTATTACCTATATAACCATTGAGCCACATTTTGAGATAAAAAATAAAAATAATGTATTTCTTTTTGTTAAACAAATTAAGGCCCATTTCGGCCCTATTCGGAAGGCCGGCTCGACCCGGCCCTTTCGGCCCTAGCGGCTCGGGCCTTCCGGCTGGGTAAGGGTTAGCATATTTAAGCCCCGGCCCGACCCTACCCGGCCCTAAATTTTGTTGACTTTGACTAGGCCCGGCCCGGTCCTACCCTAAGCCCTAAAATTTAGGGTAGGGCCGGCCCTAGCTCGGCCAATGATGACCCCTATTCCGACCCTAGTATACCAGCCGGCACAAACTGAAGTCGACAGCTGGAGCCGATCCCAATGCGGTTCTCAAAAGATGATCCCAATCCCAAGCCCCCAGTAACCAAGGTAGACGGCACCTGAACCGACACTGGAAACAAAGCTCCCCCTCCAGAGATCAGAGCACCACCGAAGAAGAGAACCCAGCAGCCCCAACAATTAAAGGAGACACGTTGACGGAAAACACCACCGCCATGATCCTCAAGCCAACCAGAAAAGATAAAGGAGAAGAACCCCGCTCTCCTAGCCGCAGTAGCATCACCAAAACCCATGATGAAGAATTTTATCGAAGACGGAAGTCGTCGAGCAAACCCTAGCAGAGCTAGGTCAGAAATAATTTTACACATTGACATAATTGAAGATTGTTGAGCGAGGTCTTAAGAATCCATGTCAATGGTCGAAATTGATATGATGAAGTGTGGAGAAGAAAGATGTATTACAGCGTCTAGGGTTTAACATTTAGCTTTTAGTTTTCTTTACAAAAAATATATATAAAATAGTAAATAAACAATGAAATACAGGAGAAAGAAAGAGAGACAAATAAACAGATTTTGAGCACTTTTGTCCTTATGGGTCAAGGTCTCAAGGATCCTTTCTCTTTTTCTCTTCACTTTTGTGATCAAGTTCAAATAGGTGAGGTGCATTGCCCAGTTTGATGTATTTGCTTTTGAGTTAATAAAATTGCTATTTCAATCAAAATAATTTAACCATTTGAAGATGGAGTTTACTTTATATATAAGATACATGTATTCTAAATAAACATACATGTATTGTATACACTTGTTCCCTGCCTACAAGATTATGAGGATCTCCAAGCTCTAAGTGCAATTGGACATGGTTGCTGTTCCATGGCTAAGCTTAGCCTCGGTCCTCCTTGTCTTGGATGCCTAGTGTTGAATTTCAAGAACTAGGAGCAACTTCAATAGCTGAATTCTTTTTGTTGTCTGAATAGCATAGCATGAGAATCCATACTATTTCAGTTTTTTGATCTTTTTTGTGAGTTGGAAAATTAGGACAACAGATAACTGTCGTTTGAAAAAACTAATAAATTCTCATTAAAAGTTGAAAATTAGGACAATGACAAAACATATCCATCCTTTTTGCCCTATGACCCCGTGTTTTCCCACACTTACTGAAATTTTTCAAAAACTCAGCTTTCTTTCCATGGCGCCTATCTCGACCTAGAGGTTCATTCCACACAAACTCAGATCGATTCATTTATGTCTCAAAACCAGGAGAGGTTCTTCTCCCCCGGAAGAAGAGATAGAAGCTACAAACACACTCCCTGATCTGAGTTTTGGATAGAGAAGAGTCTTCTCAACCTCTCTCCGAGCTTGTGGCTCTTGTCACTGTTGGTGGAGTTTCTTCGATTTGAAGAAGGAACGAGTCGAAATAATTCATTCATTCACTGTTGTTCATCGGTAAGCCTCTTTCTTCGTTAATCTTAGGGTTTCGACTATGGTTCGTTTTGGGTTTTAGGGTTTTGTTAGATATCGATTTGGGGGGTTTTGGTTTAGGGTTTAGAAATTTAGGTTAGGGTTTTGCTGGATATCGATTTGGCGGTCTAGGTGCTGAAAAAATCATGTTAAAACCCAGACCTCTCTCTTGGACTCTCAGTCTCCTCGACCATCGACGGCAGCAGCACGTACGGCGGTCTGGCGGCACACTCCACTCAGTGACTCTTCTTTCGGTCTCTCTTCGCATCTGAAGTCCATCACTTAGTCTCGTCGTCTCTCTCTCTCTCTCTCACGTCTCTGTTCGACCTTTCACCGTCACCGGCCCTCACTCAGTGATTCTGTGTCCTTGTCTCTCCTCGTAAGACCCTCTCTCTAAAATAATGTTATTCAAAAATTGGATCTGTTGCTATATCTCATATTCGATCTAGATTGACGCCTTGTAATTAGTTCTCTTTGGAATTAAGCAATTAGCTGATATGAGCTTGTAAATAACATGACGGGGATGAATGGATGATTAATAACTGATCTGTACTGACGCCTTTAGTTGCAAATTTTGACTTGGTGCTGCACTTTTCACTCACCTCGCTATTCGACAAGACATGTTTCATCACTTACTGATTTTATCAAATGTAGTTTTTGATATTAATCAGTTCTATTGCTTGTTCAACTTGATTGTTACTTAATTTAGTTCTTAGTTCTTATTAGTTGTTAATCAATGAGAACGATATGTTTAAAGTTCTCTGTAAAGAAAGATAGAAAGTGCACTCTGTTGCTGCTGAATTTGATTTCGTGAAATGAATTGTGGTATTGGTTTGGTAGATTTTGCAGAAAGTTTGCCTTCTTAGGGATCTGGGCATTTATTGTTTTGCAAAGTTGAATGGATGTTGTTTAGAAAAAAAAAAGAAAGAAGAAAGAAGATTTATGGGGTTCATAGTTTGTGTTAATGTCTAAGATTCAGCGGTAGCCAAATCTCGGTTAACGCTGGTTCTAGGGGAGAACCGCTACTTGTGATATTCTTGTTGCTTCCGCTATCTGTCAAATGAAATACAAAGGGCGTCAAAGGGAGACCGCGGTTGGCGGTCTTCTCTTCTCCGATGCCTAAGTTAGTCAATGTATTTATGTTGACAGAATAACGGTAGGTAAGTAGTAAATGCGTAATTAATGAGGAGAGAGGAGTGAACCTTTTATAGGTGGGGAAGAGGTTGACCTCTTCCTTGTTTTCGATGTAGGACTGATATGCTTCAGTTCCCAGCTTCTGATGCTTCAGCGAGGTGATCTTGGCGTGGCGCGTCAGCGGTGATCTAGGGGTGAGCCGGGGCTCAGGTGATAGCCTGTTTGGCTGTGTTTCCGTAGGTCACACCTTTGGTGGTTGTTGGTACCGCTGGCGGTAGTATGAGTGTGACTCATTATAGCTAATTATGCTTGGCAAATGCTCATGTAAGTACAGTTTGATTTTATTTGAGGTGAAATTTAGTATATCTGTAATTGCCAAGTTGATATTTAAGAGATTTGAGCAGTTGTGGAATAGAAGAGTCGGTGTTTTACTTTTTACATGCCATTTTTAGTTGCAGAGAGCCTAACTGTAATGGAAATATTAATGCAATGTGTTATTAACCACACTACGCCGTGGAATATCAACCACACTACGTATTTGAAAAGCTTAATGGGGAGTTGGCAAACGCATAGAAGAGAGCAAGGGCTACAGTAGCAGCCACAAATCCAGCTGATTGTTTCCTTTCAACTGCAAGTGTTCTTCCCATTGAGCTGTCATTGTTTTCAAGATTGCCTATATAATACAACTAATATAATTGTATATTTGGTTTTTTGAACCGGGGGGGGGGGGGGGGTGTTAGTCCATTGAAGTAAAGTAGGAAACATTACAAGAGATGACTCATCCGGAATCCGGGAAACGACAGAAAGGGTCATGAATGAAAAATCTAAGACAAACCTAGACTAATCAAACATAATGAATCCATGAGATGAAGCTCAAGTGCTGTAGAAACTAAGTTCGACACTACTAGGATGGTCCCTGACCAAAGACAAAAGGCCATCCCAATTTATTCATGTTCCCTTCGACGTCCCCTACTCAAAGGCACCCATGGGAGTGCATTCCTCAGACTCAGAACCTTTGCCAGAAGACATGTGAACCTCCCCACCAGTAAGGGTTGGTGTTCCTGCAGCCAGACCCGAGCTGCCTTCGCCAGAGGAAGGATATTCCACTGCCTTAAAACTCCTCTTCCTCCGAGGTTTTGGATCCTCAGAAATCATCTTCTTAGGTTTCAAACCCACGGGTTTCAGATTATTCTTGCGCCCAGGAGGACGTCCCAACTTAACCTTCTTTGCCGGGGAAACTAAGATAACCCCATTCTTGCTCTTCAGGGCCAATTCAGGTTCAAACCCAAGATCAACAGCCTCCACCTGAGGTACCTCCTCAACTGTCTTCTTACGTTTAGTATATTGCATGAGGGCCGCAGAGGCCATTCTCTTCCTCCCACTGAGAGATGGGACAACTTCAGCAGCTTGCATGGGCACACTAGCCCCCTGAACTGGAGATGAGATTTTAGCCAGTTGGGCCGCTATAGCCGACGCCGAGAAACCCTGGAGTGAACCTGAGGTCAACTTAACCACGGAAGTAAAGAGTTTAGGTACTGTGGACTGAGCCAAAACCTCCGCAAGACTCGGAGCAGCAGACCCAACCAAGCTAGGGTTAGGGTTGGCGCCAGCAGAGACCTGCAGCGCTTCCGGAGGGCCAGCACAACCCGACCGCATGTGTTCCATCATACCACAGACCCGACAGAACCCAACGAGTCTCTCATATCTGAACCTTACCATCGCAGATGCCCCAGAGGTAGAATCAAAGGTGGATGGAGGGAAGACCTGTTTCACCGGAGACGACAGAGTGTGGCGGATACGAACCCGTGCCGCCGTGCCCTTGCGAATACCAGCCTGATCCATATGCACGATCTCCCCTAATTGTATATTTGTAATTTGGTGAAACTAATTAATGCAGCAGCAATGACTTGGTTAGAAAAGAAATATCCGCTTTGGAAACCTAAGATTAAGCCCACCCCATTTTGGTCCAAAGGAAAGTCTCCATGGTAGTCTAAGGGTCTTGTCAGGTTAATTTTCAGTTTTATGCAAAATAATTATGAGCCTAGTGCTTTTAAAAGTATTAAAATCTTAGGGTGAGTATTCAAGGGTCTTGAGTGTGTCTTTATGTCTATTTAATAAGTATTGAAGAGTCTTATTATCAAGGGATAATGACCACTTATCCATAGAATACCAAATACCACCCCATACACTCCACCAACTTATTTTCAACCCCACTCACACAAAAGTTTTCTATTTTTCTCCCAACTATTCCTTTCACTTAATGTTTATACCATTAGTACCCTTATCTCTCTCCAATTCTTGTTGTTTTTACTATTACTTTACCTTGTGATGAAACGTGGTGGGCCCATCTTGAACTTATTTGTCTAGATATAATTACAGCTAAAATGCATCCTCTATATTCGACGGTAAACAGTTAGTTTTACTATTCATAATTTCGATCGTTGACAGACTTGAATTAAATGCTATTTGTAAAAACACTAGCAAAGAATTGAAAAAAGAAAGAGAAAAGTTGAAAAAATTGTAAGACTATAGAGAAAGTCTTAACAGAGAAACTCCCAACTACTGGGATATTATTTATAGACTCCAAACCAGGATCTATAAATTAGAAGAAGATATTGATAATATTTTATATGTACTTGAAGAGGAACAAAGACCTCTTGACTACCTGAGCATTGGTTAGATCCGCAAATCACTGGTATCAGAGCTTGCAAAGAGCTCAAAAAGGGGAATCCCCAATGGGGACAATGTCTGAATTAATATTAGAGAAGTTAAATTCTCTATTAATATCCTCTGATGAGAAACATCAGACCCTGTTACAAGAAATATCTAGATCTCAAGATCATCTAGATAATTTACCTGATATAATCGCTCGATTAGAAAAATTGGAGCAAAAAATGGATTATATCAAAAGACTTCCAAAAACGGAAGAAGAAAGGCTAACAAGTGTTAGTAGAAAAATCAATGAACAACAAAAAATGTTGAATTCTATGAAAGATATACTGAAGGACAAGAAAGTGCCTACAGTAAAACCAAAGAAAACTAATGGATTCAAACCATTAGAAAGACCAGACAAGAATCATGTTCCAAACATGATTTTTCTGGATCCATCAACTAGTATTCGGTATGAAAATCCGAAAGAAACCCGAGATGTCAATATGCTAAGCATCTTTGGAAAAAAGAAAGGAGTACAACTCCTAAATGCTGAAGAATTTGAATACAACGAAATTGAACAAGAGGTAAAAAACTCCTCAATTCCAAAATTAGATTTTAAACAAATCTATAAAAGGGGAACGTTTGATCTGATGGATAGCCATCATTTTAAACTACTGGAAATTACAACCCCTGCCACTTCAGGAGGAGAAACTGATCTATTAATGATCACCCCTGCAGAAGTTGCCAGAGCTAAGGCAAAAAAATATCAATTTATGCATATTGGAGCAGTCCAAGTAGGCATAAATTTGCTGGCTCGAGAAGGCATAAACTGTTCAGTTCTATGTGTCTTACAAGACAATAGACTAAACGATTTTCAAGCTAGTCTGTTGGGAACCCTTGAAGCATCTTTATGCGAACAAGTAGCGTATTTCAACTGCTTCCCAAACTTCACTACCAGCTTGAAAGATGCAGCTCACTGTCTAAGACTGAGAGTCAAGACAGATGGCATATCCATGAAAGAAGATATGCAAGAACTCGCAATAGTATACAGAATATACTATAGGTTGATGAGCACTACTGTAGCTCCTAAGACAAGGATAACAAATATCCCAGGTCTTACTACTGGATTTCTCACCAATCAGAAGAACCATTCACAACAAATTCACAAAGTTACTTGGAATGAAGTGACTTTTCCCATTGAATGGAAACTATCTGTTCCGAAAAAACCACCAGAAAGTGCGAAGGCAAAAGTCTATGAAAGCAGAAAGACTGGAGAAATCAGTCTAAATTTTGACAATCACAGAAAAAGTGATGTCGGTCCTGAGAACATCAGGATAAACAAAAATCTTCTCAGAAGAAGCTATAGTACTAAAGAAGCTAGTACTAGTGGAACAAAACCTATAATTGAAGAGCCAATATCTGAAGAAGAACTAGAAGCTGATCTAAACAGACCAGTTAATATGCTTAGAGCACAAAAGCTCTATGATCTCTATGAAGAAGCAGATTCCTTCGAAAATCCTGAACGATTAGAAAAACTAATCGAAGAAATGAAAAAGTTCAAACCAGGAAAGGAAAGAAAACTCCTTCCCTATCAGGATATTGAAATGGAAGATGGAGGTAGCTCCAATTACAAAACAGTTATCATTAGAGAAAAGGGAAAAATCAAACTCCCTGTTCAGAAGGCCCCTACGGGCAGAAATGGAGAAAGGAATTCTCAAAGATTTGTCCCAGAGGACAAGATTCCCAGAGTACCAATTTCTAACTATGGTATCTGGCTAGACCTAGACAAAGCTCTAGACAAGAGGAAAACTCTTGACCTATGGGTAGATAGCCTGATGATGGCTTCTGCTCTTACCCTTGGAAAATTTGAAGCTCCTGATCTTCAGATGTACTTTGAAACTACTCTCACTGGAGTAGCTAAGAAGTATTACTTCTCCTTCAAAGAAACTACCAGAGGCAAAGAATGGCTGGATGAGATCAGAACTTCTAAATCTCCGTATGATTTTGCAGCACCGCTATATGATCAGTTTTGTGGAGATCTTTCAAATTTCAGTGAAAAGGCTAAAGAAACGGCCAAATCAAATATCTATGCACTAAAGATTTGTGACATGAGATATTTTGAAGAATACTTGAATGAATTTCAAGAATATTACTGTACAATTGGTGAACTAGAGAATACTGATCTAGTCAACCTATTGCATAGAAAACTCCCTGAACCATGGAGAACAGCTGTGAGAGAAAGCATAGCTGAAAAACCAATTGAAAGATTTTCAGTTGGAGGAATTGCCGACAGAATCCGGCAATTACTAAAAGAACAATGCAAAGCCAATCTTAGAGCTAAGATGGCTAAAAAACAACTCAAAGGAGTTGAAAATTTCTGCTATGGAATATTGGATATACCCACAAACTGGGGATGTCATGAATCCAAGTTCCACAGAAAAAGAAAAGAAAAATATTACCCCAAAAGATTCAATAAGGGTAATAAGAAAAGAGATTGGAAATTTAAGAAAAGTTCCAATTACAAGAAACAACAGGATGAAAAGAAATTCTTCAAGAAAAAGAAGAATACTCACCAGCATAAACAACAACCCAGCAAAAAAGCTTGCAGATGTTGGTTATGTAAAGCTGAAGGGCACTATGCCAATGAATGCCCGGAAAAAGGTAAAAGATCTACTAAGGCTCTCTTTGATGAATATGAGCATATAGTAGAATCAGCAAACATGAAGGGCTACGAAATAGCCTATTCTGATGATGAAGAAGACGACAGGTCAGTTTATTCTGCCTGGTCTGAAGAAGAAGATTCATCTGAGTCTGAGACAGATTCTGAAGTAGAGTACTTCGAATCCAGACAAATGAATGTTTTGAAAATCAAGAACTGGGAAGAAAGCAAGACAGAATCTTTAATGTCTTCTATCAGGTGAACCCTGGTACATTCGTTTGTGACTACTGCCTCTGTCACGAAAAGGATGGTCTCCCTATGTTTTGTGAAGAGTCAAAAAGGACTTATCACAAAGAATGCTTCATAGCTGAAGCAAGAAGAAAAACCAAGAATGGTCTTGTCAGCCAGTTGGTTGAACAAGAGTATGAAGAATATTTCTCTGAGAAAAAAGAGAAAAAAGTAGAAACTTTGTTCCAAGAAATCATGGAACCTTCTTCCTCAAAAATAGAAGAAGAAAAAATAATCATCGATGAAGAAAAAATCGATGAAGATATCGAACTGGTTGAAATACCAGAAAATGTAGAACTGGTGAAACCACCAGAAACTGTTCATCTCTTAGAAAGACAAGAAGCGGCTACTGAAACATGGGATCTACTTGGCCAACCCTCTGGCAAGTTTGATTATAAAGTCAGATATGACCCTCCGTCATGGTTCAGTAATCCAGACAGCAAAGAGAAAATTCCTACAGACTGGGATGATACAAAACCTTCTAGTTTTGATAAATCTCCCACTCAGGAAAATGTTCCAGAAGAATGCAAACCATTCATTCCAAAGGAACAAGCTCAAGAAAAAGAGCTTCAACAATCGAAGGTCGTCTCTACTAGTAGATACAGCAACTACATAGAGATTGGACTAAAATTCCCTGATCATAAAAAGTATCATTTACATGCTTTTGTAGATAATGGATCAGGATTTACTGTTGCAAAGAAATTTGCAATTCCAGAAGAGCTCTGGAAAGAAGATAAGAAAAGATCTGCTACTGGTGTAACATTTGACGGAAGTCACCTCACCATGAATAAAGTAGCAAAAAATGTTCATATCACCATTGGTGGAGGAACATTTATCATCCACAATGTCTGGCAATCTGAAGGCCAAGGCTCAGATTTCTTGTTGGGAAATGATTTTATTCTCCAACAGAGATTTATTCAGGATGAAGAAGCGATAGGCTTCAGAAAAGGAGAACGGGTGTTCTGGGCAGATAGGCTTACTCAAGCCAAAAGTGTGGTAGGACCACACTTCACTACCCAATATCAGAGATCGCAACAGAATAGTAGTGATCTTACTACCTACAAACCCAAATTTGAACCCATACTCCAAATCAAACAATAAGAAGAATTGCTTGTTGAAGAATCTTCTGAAGAAGAAGAAGAAGAAACTAGTGAAGAAGAAGAAGCTAGTTTCATCCATGAGCATAATCTCAAGCACTTTCAGAATAAGCTTGAGTCTCAGAAAATTCCCACTCTTGAAAAAATCAAGAAACTTCTTGAAGAGAACATCGACACAGATCCTCAGAAGTTTTGGGAAAAAGACCCAGTGGTCTGTGAATTGAGATTACATGACATGAATGCTATCTGTCATGTCAAAGCCATTCCTCAGTACAAAGAGGAAGACCAAAGAGAATTCAGAAAAGATATTGAAGATCTCCTGAACAAGAGATTAATTCAACCTTCCACTAGCCCTCATCATGCTCCAGCATTCTACGTGAGAAATCATGCAGAAACCCTTAGAGGAAAAGCTAGAATGGTTATTGACTACAGAGATGTCAATAAGAAGACTGTCAAAGACGGCTATCAAATTGCTCAAGTACGAGTATTGATCAACCAGCTCAGAGGAGCCAAGGTCTTTTCAAAATTCGATGCAAAGTCGGGGTTTTGGCAAGTCAAGATGCATCCTGAGAGTGTACCTCTCACTGCATTTGGAACACCACAAGGACATTACGAATGGCTGGTAATGCCTTTTGGTCTCAAGCAAGCTCCCTCAATCTTCCAGAGAAAGATGGACAACATCTTCAAACATGTAGCGGAGTTCTGCGTCGTCTACATAGATGACATTCTGGTCTTCTCCAAAAACAGAGAAGAACATATGAAACACCTCTACGAGGTTGTAAAGCTGATAGTTCAGCATGGAATTATCCTAGGAGAAAAGAAAATCTTCTTTATCCTCGATGAAGTCGATTTCCTAGGAATAAACATCAAAAATGGGGTAATAAAACTCCAACCTCATATCCTTGAGAAGATCTGGAAATTTCCAGATAGAATTCCTGATGCTAAGAGTCTAGAGAGATTCCTTGGTGTCATAAATTATGGGAGAGATTTCATTCCTAAAATTTCAGGGTTAACAGCAATGTTATCTCCTAAGACGAGTTCCAAAGGAAAATGGAACTTCACAGAAGATGATGAAAAAACGGTGAAGCAGATAAAAAATCTCTGCAAAAACCTCCCACCTCTTCAACAACCAGAAGAGAATGATGAAATTATCCTCCAAACAGATGCGAGTGATAATTACTGGTCCGGTGTGGTTCTTGCGAAAGCGCTTGGAACTAACATTGAAAAGATCTGTAAATTTTGTAGTGGCAAGTTCAGCCCTGCAGAACTGAATTATCCCACAGGGGAAAAAGAAATTTTAGCTGTTAAGAAAACAATTTTAAATTCTCCAGCTTTTCTTGGAAAACCCTTTACTGACCGCACCGATTGTGCCAGAGTAAAGAATTTCAAAAATTTCAAACTTGATAAAGCTGCTGATAGAGGAAGATTAGCTAACTGGCAATTATTTCTTAACCAATAGGATTATGTTGTTGAATTAATTGCAGGAAACAAGAACTATCTTCCAGACGCCTTAACAAGAGAATTAGCCATGTTCAATAGAAGAGATGATGACGACGAAGGTCGCAATCCCAGAAGCAGAAGAGCTGGGAAAGAACATGAAGACACTGAGGATCACAAAGAAAAAATCCTCAAAAGATTCTTGCTAAGTCCAAAAGGACTAGCCACAACTGATCAATCCCAGGGTAAAGGATTGGCTAGCCCGTCTCAAACGGCAGACGGTAAAGGCTTATCAAGACCGTTGATGGCTGTTGCTTTGCCAAAAAGCAAACCTACTCCAACTGGAGTAATAAATGTTTTCAATTATGAACTTCGAACTTTCGATACTCCTGTGTTCAGAACTGGCAGGAGACTTGCTTATCACCAGAAGGCAATTCTGGACAATCTTTTATTTGCCTTTCAGGAAAGAAGCAGTAGTCTAATGTTCCCAGCCCTCTTTGCATTAGCTGAGGAACTCTATGAAAATGGCAGGCCACAGTTCGAAGAAATACAGCAGGGTGCTGTCAAGAAAGAAAAAATTAACTTCCTTGAAAATCCAGAAAGTGCTAGGGTCCCTATCATGGCACTCAATGAATCAGATTGGCATGAATTCCACAATCTGATAGGAAGGCACAATTCAGAAGACCTAGTTCCTCCAACTCTCTTCATTGTCTCAGGATCATATGTTGGAAGATACTTGGTAAATGTTCAGAGTGAACACCCCCAAGAACACAAGCTTTGGCTTGTTGAAAATGGTTTTGTCCATAATCTGTGGACTAAAACTAATGATGATCTTAAAGGTTTGCCGCCCATTATCGTCAACACTGTCAAAAATATCAGAAAAAATGACAGTACACTTCGACTGAAGTTTAGATCCACTCCCCCAGAATGGATCCGAAGGGCAAACAGAGAGGTTGAATATATTTCTCCATACCACTATGTGAGAATTATCCAAAGAGAATATCTACAACCTGCCTGTGTTGGGTACAATGGTCAACCAAACTCAAGCATCCCCTGGATGAAGGCCATGGCCCTGAAATACATTAAGAAGATCATCTCTGAAGATATCAGTAACACCTTCCTGGCAGCAGGAGAAAAAACTATCATCACTGCTTACGATCATCCTGACGTAGTCAGCAGTGACCTATTCCTATCTCTCACCAGAAAAGAGATAGATTCAACGATGGCATGCATGCAGTGGGTGGAAAAACTTGAAAATGACAACCACTACAAGATGTACGTTGATACAGACGTTGAAGATAATGCTACAACAGTTAGAATGGCCCAGGCAGACAATAACTCCTTTGTCTTTGGCCACAACTCGGAGACTGATGATAACATGTAGCAGCTGGTGAAGAAAAAGCCCCAAAACAAAAAAGCAACTGTTTCCTTTTCAAAAAGATACTTTTGCTTTTCAGAAAAGAAGAAGGTGAAAAACATTTCACCTAACAGCTTTTGCTTTTCCCTGACCGACCTCCATTATCAGGAGCACTCAGAAAAGCAGGAGAGCACGGAGTTATTCTGTACATTTTTAGTTTTGAATTCTAGTTTGAGTTCCGCTCTCTATATAAGGAACTTTAGTTTCATTTGTAAGGCATCGAAAAATCACCACACACCAAAAACTTCCACCATCTGTAAAATAGCTTAAGAACTTGAGCAGAAGAGTCTTCTCTCAAGAAGTAGCAGTGTGATCTTTCTTTCCTGTCTAGTGTGAAGAGTGCTTCTATTTACAAGTAAGTACAAGTACTGTAATCATTCTTATGGATAGCTAAACAGCTTTTTAGCTGTTTACCTGAGAATGAGGCTCTGAATTCTTGGCTTGTAATTATGTTTAAATAAATATTTTCAGTGTGCTCATCCACTTCGTCACGTCGTTTTATTTACAAATTATATGTTGTTATTTATGTTCTTGCCTTTATCCTATAAAACCTGTAAGTTCAGAGTTTCTGTTTCTTAGGAAGATTTGCCTCAGCTTAGGATAAAAACAAACAGCAGTGATTCCGCCTGTTAAAGTAACCGTTAGGTGAAAAACTTAGGCATGTTGAAGGCTAGTTTTGTTTTTTTCAAAAGTTTGAACAAGTTTTTCAAAAGAAAAAGTGATTTTGGACCCAAAAGTCAGCATAGGATATCCTTGGCACTACCCTAAAAAGAACTACCCTTAGGAGTCTTTTCCCCTAAAGTTTGTGTATTTGGGCAAAATACCAACTTGGTTGACTGAATGGGCAAAATACATCTTATTTTTGGGCAAACGGGCTTAACCCCTATTATTAATAAGTCTTTAATAGCCTTTTGGTGGGCTAGGGAGGAAATCACCTGTCCCTAAAACCCCTATCCCAACCCAGTCACTTGTTTAATATGCTGACACCTGTCAGTTAACCTCATAACATTCTAACTCCGTTAATATTAATTCTTTTACTAAATAAATAAAAGAGAAAAGCTTGTAAATAGAAATCTGATGTCTGAATTTCTCTTTCTTCACCTCTTCACTTTCCTCTTATCTGTATCTTCATCTCTTTTTCCAGATTTGAATATTCATGAGTCATTAATCCTAGCTATACACTTCCCCTACTCTTCAATACTCCACAACGTACTTTTTTACATTAGTTATTCTATTTGGGTTTGTGGGTTCCAATTAGATCAATTGGGTTTCATTTGGAAGGAAAGCAAAAAGACGTTTCCTTGGTTTTTCAATGGCAGATCGAATTGTTGGTATCCAGGTATCAAGGGAAACAATTTGTTACGATCTATAACAATATTTTGTGTTTCAAATCATCTTTGCTGCTCTACTTTACCGAAATCAGATTGGAATTGAAACCATGAATTCTCCAATGAGAACCAAAAACGAGGTTAAACCCCTCTTTTCTTTCCTCTTCGTAAGGCTTCTTCGTTTTTCTTTAGTCCGCATCTATGTCTCTTTTGCATCGATCTGTCTATTATTATTTACCTTTGCAATCTCTTCAACACCCCAGATCCTCTGGTGATGGGAGTTGTATTTGACTAGGGTCTTGTTCTCAAATAGTGTGAGCACAGGGATTTAAACCGATTTCATCTCTGACTCTTATTGGTATTTGAATGATAACTGATCGGGTAGATCTGGTGGATACCTGTGGAAGATTTCTGCTAATAGCTAGCTTGAGGAGAAATTGAAGTGCCTCCACTAAAACCCAAATCAAGCATTGATAGATACAGAAATATAGCAAGGAAGAAAAGCGTGATGAAGAGAAGAGGTTTTTGTAAACTGAAGATCGACGGGACCGATGACTCAATGAGCAAAGCAGCCATAGACAGAGACCTACAAAATTTAGCATTATAATTGAAAAATCTGACGTGGGTTTGATGGTGAGGAAACCCTTGTTTGGATCGTTTGGATTTCCAATCTTCCATGCCTAAAGCCTTAAAGCTTTGTTTGCGTTAGGTGGATAAAACCGAACAGAAGGAAAGATAAAGTCATAAAACTTTGTGGTTTAAGATTGAAAATAATATTTGATAAAAAAAAATTTTAAATGACAAACTTAACAACGGTGTTAAGTCCCCGTTAGTGAAAAAATAGGTGGCGATGAATTATTGGCGAGACAGAATAGGGATAGGCATTTTGGGGACAACAAATTTCAACCCGGTTTGGGATGCTAAGAGTCTAAGGGTTGTGTTTGAAGCCTATAAATATGGTTATCTATTGTAAGCCAAATCAGATTGGAATGAATTAAAATTAAATTTTTTTTGAAGGCTTCTGCCTTGGTTTCTCTCTCCCTTTACCTCTCTCGCTCTATTTCTCCCTTCTATAGCTAAGAACCCTCTGTTTCTCCCAAAATCATTCTGCTTTCTTATTCTCTCAACACTCCCAAACCTCTGGTGGACATACTCTCACCTCCTGTTGCTCTCTGCTGCATCACTAATCATTTCCTCATTTCAGCTTGATCCTTAATTCTATTAAAGAAGCATTTGACGTGGCATATGACAATGTATGTGCATTTCATTTTGCCCAGAAGTCAGCAGAGAAAACTGTTGAGAATATGAAGGCAAGTCTATATTTTACTCCAATTCCTTCAATGTAAACAGATCCTTGAAGTATCTCAAAACTTTTCAGGGTGTCAAATGTAAACAAGTGGCAAGAAGTATTGGTTCTGTAGGTCTTTATGTTCCAGGAGGAACTGCAGTTTTACCTTCTACTGCTCTGGTGCTTGCAGTTGTAAGTTGATTGTATTTCTTAAAACTTTTCTTTTCATAGTGGGTCATCTTGTGATGTTTATCAGGATTATCAATTATGAGGTTACAATGATTTAATGAATATCTGCTTTATTATGTCCACCAGCCTGCTCAGATTGCTGGATCTAAAATCGCTGTACTTGTGACTCCCCCAAGTCGGGATGGCAGTATATGCAAGGTATGATTCTTTACTTTGGGGGCTATGCATCGTGAGGACATTCTAATTTGAGAGCTGATTGCCTTTTGTTTTTACCCCTGTGGAAGTACTCTATTGTGCTAAGAAGGCTGGTGTAACTCACATCCTTAAAGCTGGTGGTGCTCAGGTATACAAACACTGCAAACTTTTTACCTAGATATTTCATTACATAAATTAGTACACTACTCTTAACTATTTTCTTCTTACAGGCGATATCTGCTATGGCTTGGGGTACAAAATCTTGCCCAAAGGTATTAGTCTCCCTCTCCCATTATCTTTGTCCTTAGAGTGTCACTAAGTTATTAACTCTTATATCCTAAGCTCATGTTGGCTTTAACAGTGATTTATGATTTCTTGTAACAAAACTGAGGATCAGTACTATAGAAAAAAGCTGAAGACCAAATTATCTATGTTGTTGTAATTTCTTCAAATCATGGTGATAGGAGCATTTTAATGTGATATTTTAGTAGTTAATTCCTCATATTTTGCTTAGTTAATTCCTTAACAGAATCGATTTTTAACTTAATTTCTATTTTCAGGTAGAAGAAATGAGTGTTAGGTCCATAATTATAATGGAGAAACATGGAAATGCACTAAAAGGTCAATTTTACACATTTTCGTACTCGGGTTAGGAGAAACCAAGTCAAGCAAGGAGGAAGAAGCGGCTGCCTGATCAAATGAACTCCAAATGAGCTGAAACATTCCAGATCTATTCTAGACATCCTAAGGAACATTTCTTATGCAGAGTGAAAGAGCCAGATAGGAGTGTAAGGCCTTCAAAAGATTAGTCCAAATTTCTGACTAAATGACGAAAACTGCAAATCGGACCTGAACGTATTCTAGAAGAATTTTCGGCCAAACCACTGTTTCAAAAGCTCTGAAATTTTACCAGAATGATCTGCATTCATGGAGAAACATTTTTTATGAAGAAGTCAAGGGAAAAATCTGAACTGTCGGTGGATATAAAATTGAAGTAAGAAATGAGCAGAAAATCCACCATCATCATCACCCAAAAAAACCTAATTCCATGTTTTAGGGTGTAATCATCATGTTCTCTCCATATTACCCAAAAGTCCACCATCATCACCCAAAAACATTCCATATTTTAGGGTGTAATCATCATGTTTTCTCCATCATTACTTACCCTAATTTACTCCATCTTTTCCATAACTTTTTCCCTTGTTTTAGGGATCCATTACAACTATCCATATTTTCTATAATACTTGGTTTCTCTCTTTTTCTTCCATTCATCATTTCACTCTTCTTTCTCTTCTCTATATAAACACCTTTTCCTCTCACTCTCAAAGTGATCTTCCTTCATACATTTCATCTTCTTAGTCTCATCATTTCCTCTCCATTTTCTTTAGTTCTTAGTTTTTCCTTACCCCTTTATTCTCAAAGTTTCGACCCCTCTCCATTGTTCAAGACTTGAAGCCGTGAAGCAAGTTCCATCCTCCATTCATCATCCTCGCTGTGAGCCTCATCATCCTCCACCACCTTTGAAGACCTTCTTGCGTTCTTGAAGCATCTTTAAAAGTGTAACCATGACTTCTACTCTTGTATTTTTGGGTTTTATGTTCTTGTAACTTTAAAAACAATTTCAATAGCATTCTATGTTTTTGTTTTGAATGGATGTTTCAACAATTTGTGAGAATAAAGTTTGTGTATTGATGTTTAGTTTCCAATAACCATGAAGCATGATAAACGTCATAGGTTTCTAGAAATCATAAATTGCGATTTCTATATGTGATGAGTTTAGATTGTTTATTTTGTGCTTCAATCCCACCTTTTATGTGTTTTGTGTTCTTTGGTTGCAAACTTAGAATATGGAGCATGTAATTGAATCCAAATTAAGATATGCTAGCGTTCTAGGTCTTAATTGCTAAGAGGAAAACCTATAGTTCTTTAGGTAAATTAACAATGAGTCTCGCATGCTTGATTAGCGTTCTAATTTGTGTGCATGGCTTAAATGAATCAAACATTCTTTGATCTTTATGTGTTAAATATGTCTTCTTAGTGAGTGTTAATGTTTAAGATTTAGCGGTAGCTAAACCTCGGTTAACGCTGGTTTGAGGGGAGAACCGCTACTTGTGATATTCTTGTTGTTCCCGCTATCTCTCAAATGAAATACAACGGGCGTCAAAGGGAGACTGCGGTTGGCGGTCTTCTCTTCTCCGATGCCTAAGTCAGTCAATGTATTTGTGTTGACAGAATAACGGTAAGTAGTAAATGCGTAATTAATGAGGAGAGAGAAGTGGACGTTTTATAGGTGGGGAAGAGGCTGACCTCTTCCTTGTTTTTCGATGTGGAACTGATATGCTTCAATTCCTAGCTTCTGATGCTTCAGCGAGGCGATCTTGGCGTGGCGTGTGGCGGCGCGTCAGCGGTGATATGGTGGTGAGTCGGGGCTCCGGTGATAGCCTGTTTGGCTGTGTTTCCGTAGGTCACACCGTTGATGGTTGTCTGTACCGCTGACAGTAGTATGAGCGTGGCTCATTATAGCTAATTATGCTTGGCAAATGCTCATGTAAGTACAGTGAGTAGCGTTCTATGACTAGCACTGCATATTTAATAGGATTAACTATGGTGCGTTCATCTAGTTAATTTAATTAAAGGAAGTAATAAGGACCTTGTATGCGTTCATCTCTGTTCTTGATTGATTTCTTTCATCTACATATTTTGATCCATGGTTTATGATTAGATTACCTGTTTTCGTGTTAATGGTTGTTAACTTCATCTTACATCTTTTCCATCCCCTCTATCTATCTTGATTCATGGTTTGATTGATCATTGTAATTAGTTAATTAGATTAGAATACAAACTTTTCAAACCCCCTTTTTTTGTGTTTACTTGTATATATTTCTTTTCTTTGTTTTATTTTTGTAAATAATACTTCTTATTGTTTAATTTCTTTATTTGTTTATGCAATTACAGGTGTACCCTCAATCCCCGGCTTGAACAATCCCTACTTATTCTATACTGACAACTACATTTTGCAGGGTTAAATTGCGCGCTTGTTTTTAGCGTATCACATGGTTGCTTAGAGATGTAATGGTCTGTTTTGGTGCAACTTATTTATATCTTGAATTGGTTGGTTAATATAGGTAACAAGTTCGATTCGATCTGCAAATGATTTAATATTTGTTGAGATTGGATTATTAAAATAATCATTCTATTGCAACTGCCAAATTGGTTACTTACGTTGTGTTTATTGAATATAGAGGTTATATTGCAAAGCTCTTACCAAATGATGTCATATAGCTGACCCTAAATAATAACAGCTTTATTATTATTACGTATTATTTGTGAGGGAGGTGATGATGCCATGATATGGTGGACACAAAAGGTTTAGTTAGATGGCCTATTTATCTCTTGGTGGAAGCCTATTCATTCTGAATTTGAGTGATTAAAAGCTGAAGATATTAGTATTAGGTTATATATTTCCAGAAGGCATGTAGGTATGCATGATCTGGAGTATGAGCTGAAACTTAGAACCAAGTCTCACTATTTGTTTCTTTGTGGGAGCAGGGCATATTTTATTCCCTGTAGAGCTGATCCAATCCCAACAGTTGATTGGAGAAAATCCATCACCCATGAAGTACGTTGCTACCTCTAACATACTCCCAGTCCCATAGGTTTAGCATCAACAAGTATTCTGCTTTTGAAACTGTTGGGAAGCTTCCATGGGTATTACCCTTTCTTGTATACTTAATGTATAAACAAAATTGATCACATAGTGCAGTCAAGTAGTTGTTAGTTTCTAGATTGCTTCATGACCTTCTCTGTTGTATTAGCCTCCATTTTGACACATTACATATGATTCTCCTCATTGGACTGCCATTTTATGCAATGCTTTTTCCGTCTCTTACATTACGATGCTTATTTGCTATATTTGCATTTCAAGGTAGAAGAATATTGTATAGATTGAGACATGTTATTTTTGACATTTGAGTGTATGGTGTGATTACTAGAAAGATTCTTTCGGGTGTTAAATTGTATCTTTTCCTCATGTTTTTGATTTTGTCTTCAAAAATCCTCTGCCCCGCTTAAAGAAAAAGAAGCATTGGTGGATTGACCAAATGTACTCAAATATAGAGTACGCAAATACTTACAAGTATGATTAGAGGAGTCAAGCTTTTCCTTACAAGCATTGGTCTTATACCCTAGCTTCATGAAAGAACTGGTCACCTTAATGGCTGAACATCTGCTTTATTATGTCCACCAACCTGCTCAGTATGCGTTACATGAAAGAAATTGTGGAGGACAACATGCATCGAACTTGGAGTTTGGTATTAAGGTAAGACTGATCAACTGCTTTCATATGGACTTTATTGTTTAATGATATAGTGCATGCCCCGTGCCTATAACTTTCATATTTAATTTACTGCATTCCTTGTTGCCCTTGTTGCAGTGGGAAACGAGGTCAAATATGGTTTACACAGACAAGGAGATTGACGAGATCCGAGAGGAATGGGCTAAACATGTTTTGAAGTTCCCAGAAAATTAAGTATCAGACTTTATATAGCTGCTTCTGTTTCTGGTAGGATCTGAGCAGTAGTGTTTACTGCTTTTGTGCATTTTGACAAAACTGATGGAAAGTGTTGAACAATATTATGCATGTAGTTGCTCTATCTACTCTATGAAGCCTACTAGGTTTTTGCCTTAGTTAGATTAGGATCAAGATATTATGCTGATCGATCACAACAATTGCAGTACTTGAAATTGGCTAATGTAAAAGCTAGCTGCTAGCTAGTTTAGTATTATGGTACTGATGGGATTGTATTTTGGTGGGTTAATTGATGCAATGAGAAATTTGCTGATTTTAGGTTCTATAATATGCCTTTGATGACTATTCAGAATGGATGAGGTTTGATATGATTCAAATCCAACACATGCAAGTTTATGATATGTTGTACCACAAATACAGTAACAGCAAAAACGAACAACTGTCTGTCGTTCCTACATACTTGTAACAACATAAAACTGAAGTTTAATTCATTATCAAACAATAGAAATACTTCTAATAAACAACAGAAAAGCGAAGTTCATTTAATTATCACACAACAGAAAAGCTCGATACAAACAACAGAAGAGTGAGTTTCTGACCTTAATCAAACTACACAAGTAGTTTATTACACATAGTTATACTATCCATCTGACAACAGAAATACTTAAAACAGTGGTTGGAACACAAGACAAAAGACATAAAACTAAATTCTTAAAACTATTTAGACAACAGATGAAGCATAGTTTACCCAGTTTTAATTGAATTTCAAACAACAAAGTACATGTAGAATTGAGGTTGGAAAAACCAATCTAACCACCGTGAGTAAATTTTGTTGTTGTTCAAGTTCTTTCAAACAACAGAATTCGATTTCGTAGTGACGTTGTTTTCAGCTTATATCAACAATTAAATGTCTTTAAAAATACATTCAAACAACAGATTGTTGAACAAACCTTTATTTTGGTAACCTCAGACAACATATAAATGTGTTCTTATTTAATTTCAGACAACAGCAGTTTTATTAAAACTGTAGTGTGTAATTGATTTGAACAACATTAATGTGTCGATGTATATGATTAGTAACCACAGAAAGTCTCAAATCCTTCAAAGTTGGGTTGTTCAGACAACAGAGCCTTGCGAAACTTCTGTTGTCTGAAGAAGGTGAGACGACGGAGGATGTCTGTTGTCTGATGCTGTAAGAGACGGCAGTCGGATACACAACAGAAAATTTGCATATCAGACTACATATATCATCTGTCGTCTGAAGGCATTATTAGCATAGTGTATGTTGCTATCCCTGCTGTACTAATAATCGAAAATCACACAGAAAACACAGATTTGTTTACCCAGTGAAAACCTCAATTTGAGGTTAAAAACACTGCGGGGCTCTAACTCTTAAGAGCCCAAATGAAAAGCAATCCACTAATCACTACTACAGAAATTGAAACAGACGACGGGCAAAAACTGTCGTCTGATATGGATGCTGACCGTCGTATATCGAGGCGCCGTCTGATGAAGGTTGATTATAGGGAACCGTCGTGTGAAGGGATCGGCAGCATGTCGGCAGCATGCTGGCAGTCTGTCGACAGCATTAGCTGTTGTGTGACTATTCTTCAGACAACGGGCGACTTTAAAAACTGTTGTGTGATTGCGATTCAGATGTCGCTTTATTTTATGGCCGTTGTGTGAGTTTTATTCACACAACGCTCTTTACAAAGCATCCGTTATCTGTTTTGAGTTCAGGCCACAGTTGTTATTTTGTGTCCGTTGTGTGACTTGTATTCACACGACTCTTTTTTTATAAGCATATGTTGTCTGTTTTGAATTCAGACGATGGTTGTTTATTTTTGTGCGCGTTGTGGGACTTTCATTCACACGACTCTTTTTTTATAAGCATATGTTGTCTGTTTTGAATTCAGACGATGGTTGTTTATTTTTGTGCGCGTTGTGGGACTTTCATTCACACGACTCTTTTTATAAGCATTGCATTGTCTGTTTTGAATTCAGACGACAGAAAATTAGCCAAATGTAGGCTTTCACACGACACGCCGAAATCAGAAATTACCAAATGAACAGTAATTAGATTAATATATAATTTTATCTAATATTGTTATAATCCACATAATTGTACCTAAATGGATTAGACAATGCAAAATAAGGAGCACATCTATATATGCTACTCCAATAGCAAAAGAAGGAGCACGTGCATCTGTATATGCTACTCCAATAGCAAAATAAGTGAAGAAATGTACTTTAAATTGTCACTTCAGACCACAAAAACACATTTCTAGCCTATTTCACTTCTGAGCTTCTAGGCCATGAGCAACTGCAGACTACAACTTGAGGATGTTCTTCACCACATAACTTGCGAGCTCATTACGCACTTCATCAATTTCCACTTGACAATAAACATGGTTGGCTCTCCTACCCCACTGTAACAGTTTAAAAATTACAAATTTAAACTCATGCCATGCCATTTGATAAACTGAAACAATACTACTTTGAAAACTAAAAGCAAACATGCAGACTCTGTCATTTTCAAAATGAAAAGTTTCATGAGTTACCTTATCTGCAAAACCCAAGTTTGTATCATATATGATGTCCCTCATATATCTCATCACAAAATAGCCGCACTGTTTGTCGTTTGGCTGTGATGGAATACCCTAAAAAAATACACAACGTGCACCATCAATCAACAACATACATATATATACTAATTATTGACTGAATTATTATTCAAAAGGAAATAAATATATTTAACACATACTGCCATGTTCTTCCATTGAATAGAACCCCGTCCTTTCTTGTTGCGGTCCCCTCTAAACATTGATATGGCACTATATATAAGCAGACCAACATTAGAAAAGACCAACAATATATAATTAAGCTGACCAACAATAGAAAGGACCAGCATATATAGTGGAACAAACTTCTAGTGAACAATTCAGTTTCGAGCAACTTACGTGTCAACAATATCTTTCCATTCTCCGTTACCCCCAAGGCGTCTTTTTAATGGATCCATGTAATAGACAGTCTCATTGTCCGGATCAATCACAGTTAATATCCAATGAGCACTACAATTCATTCAAATCATTATAGGAAAATATCCATGTGCATGTAAAAGCGGCAATCATATGAATAACAAAGGTTTGGTTTAAGCACACATACGATGCATTGTAAGGCAACAAGAAAATCTGATTTGGAGAAGCACTTATCAGGCGATCTTTTATACTTCGGGACCTCGTTGTTGCACTCCCACACCCTATCTCACCAATCAATGCTGGGTCAATGAAACCAACCATGTCTAGCATCATAGACTCTTTTAGTACATCATATAAGTACCTAAAGCACAGGGAACATGCATACATCACATACTAATAAATTAATAACCAAGAAAGGTTCTGAACTTGGGACAACCATACATAAATAT
Source organism: Rosa rugosa (assembly GCF_958449725.1). Classification (NCBI taxonomy): domain Eukaryota; kingdom Viridiplantae; phylum Streptophyta; class Magnoliopsida; order Rosales; family Rosaceae; genus Rosa; species Rosa rugosa. Next base: position 51,816,954 of record NC_084820.1, on the reverse strand, counting down.
CATGGAACTTCATGTTAAAAAAATAAATTTACCTCATGTACAACACTATAAGGGTTCCTGTTACTTCTGCCATGTTTGCAAGCCTCTTAACATCCAAGTCAAGTAGATAGCTCTTAGCATTAATACCAAATACCCGCTCTTCTTTATAAAAGCAAACAGCTTTCCTATCTTTGAATCCTTCTTTTCCCCACTGACATAACTTCTGCAATGCGGCTGGCAAGCTTAATTCGAGTGACTGCAAGTCAAACTCTTCTTCTACATCTTCCGTAAACTGATTCCTTTTCTGCTTCCTACTTGCTTTACCACTTGCTTTTTTCTAAATGAAGAAACAAGACAGTTAACAATGGAAAAAACCTCACATTATCTAAATAAAAACTCACTGTTCATATACAAATATATTTACCTTTTCATCAAATATGATCAGGTTTTTCGGCCACATTACCCAGCTCCCCATAGCTTGCTTTACTGTCGTAATCTCATCTTCTACAACAAATGGAATCACAGCCTTTTCCTCCAAAGCAGCATAAACAGAAACACGTAATCTGTCATCTCCCAATGGAGTCCCATGACAAACTTCTAATGGACCATCGCTTGTCATAACCGTTGCAAGAGCAACAATATGGTCAGCTGAACCCAATGCTAACTTGCATTTCTTCTCAGTAGGATTTACCTACACCAACAATAAGTAAATAATAATACACATAATCATATGAACACAATGATATGCAGAAACTTGTGCAACAATGAAAGAACAATCAGTTTTGAGCATGAGTTGTCAATCTACAAATTTTGATTGCTAAACAATTCAACATACATACTATAATCGAAACCTAGCCACTAAATTACTGATCAAGGATTGAATCACACGTACATACAACTAGAACAATATGTAAATAATAATGCAACTAAATATACCTTTGTTCTTTTATCTAGCAAGGTCAAATCCACCGATTCCATTTCCTCATTATCATTTATCACCCCATCAACATGCACCTGATTCTTTCCGGCATTATCTTCATGGGCAACTTCTTCAATTGCTGCTTCAAAATCAATGTTGGACTTCTTGACCTTTGAAGTCTTCTTCCTCTGATTTTGCAGCAACTGTCTCTCCATCACATCCAACAGATTTGTCATTGCACCATCTTCCACAACATTGTCTTGTTTGTTAGCAGCCTTGAGACATGAATCTACCGCATGTGAACAACTTGCTTGCCCAGATGTGTGGTCATTGACTACAACTTTTGCTTCTCCAACAGTGGTAACTACCTCATGGCTCCTTACATCAACTCTTGCTTCCAATTGTTCAATCCTAGAAAGCAAGAATGCCTTTTCAGATGCCATTATCTTTTCCCTCTCATGGGCTGCTATATTTTCTCTCTCTTCAACCGCTATCTTTTCCCTCTCATGGGCTGCTATCTTTTCCCTCTCTTCAGCCGCTATCTTTTCCCTCTCTTCGGCCACTATCTTTTCTCTCTCTTCAGCATATATCTTCTCCCTCAACTCATCCTCCAACTTCTGTTTCTCTTCTTCAATTATCTTCCTCACACTTTGTCTCATTGACTCATTAACGCTCTCCTTTCTGCGTTTTGGGAGGTGGAAGTATCCATTTGGGTTACAAACATAACCCCCTATGCCTCTAACTCTGCCCCTGTGCTCTGGAGTCCCCAAAGCTAATGTCAGCACATCGGTACTTCCATTTACGGTCAGTTCGCCATCGCGTTCCTTACGTTTCAGTGTCTCCTACCATATGCAATATAGGTTTCAGGTTAAATTTAAGAAATTCAATAATGACACCAAACTAGAATAGCAAAATGAAACAAGTATAAGGTACATACAATTTTTTCAGCAGTATCTTTAATCACATCATGTTTAAAAGTTCCTTGTTTGGTTTGGCGTCCTTTGACCCAAAGCGTTGCTCTATCGATTTCCTCTTCTGGCACAGTTTTAGACTATATATATATCAAAAAAGCTCTATCAGTTTTACATTAAAATGATATATGATGTAGCCTTACAATTAAACATATCTGACACTTGTACTAACCAGCTCTTCTCTCAATCCCGCGTATCCCTTACGCGACATATGGTGATCATACACATTTTTGTGACGCCTTGCCTTTTGTTCCTCATGCATTTTCTGCATTTCATTTACATAAATAAGCACACATAAATACAATCAGTCTTTCTGAAATACAGTTAAAAATGCGATCAGTAAACTTACCAAAAATGAATCGCTTGTCCTTTCCTTTACAAAAACATTCCAATCATCAACAGTTATAAACCTATAGTCATCGGGGGGAAATTGTAAAGATTCAGGAGCATCCAAATATGGCAACACATACAATGTTGTGAGTCTTGACTTAAATTCTCTCCATTTCGTTCCAGCAGATTTTAAAACCATCTTCTTGCATTCAGGTCCCAATACGAATGACGTCTATATAAAAAGAACCATCAGTGCATAAATAATATTAGAACATGCTTCTAACATGAATGTGAATTAATAAAAACAAGCTTCAGTTGCATAAATAATATTAGAACATGCTTCTAACATGAATGTGAATTAATAAAAACAAGCTTCAGTTGCATAAATAATATTACAACATGCTTCTAACATGAATGTGAATTAATAAAAACAAGCTTCACTAATAATTAATCAACCCTTACCAGAACGGTCTCCCAAAGATTGCTTTTTTTTGTCTTCGATACTTTAGGCCAAGATACTATTGAAATTGGGATATTAGTCCTTGCCAAAACACCGATGTAGGATTGCAATGCATCTGCATTATTCCCTATTGGATCCCCATTCTTATCAAACTCGACTATAAGTCTCTTCTTTAGAATCCTGCTCGTTGTCATCCTTGACATTGTAACGCGGTGACGCTTGAGCAACTTAAGCCCTCCAGTACATCCATCATCCTCCTCCTGCGTCTTCTTCTTCCCGCGCTTCTTTGATTTACTCACACTTGCAGCAGAATTATTTGAAACAGATTCCCTATCCTTGGTCTTTGAAGACTTCGACTTCCTTACTTTATGTGTTTTTGAAGTCTTCTTTGTTGGATTTGAGACAGCCTTTGAATGCACCATTATCTATACCAAGCAAAAAACAATCAGTTGTAACTTAGCAACAATCCATTTTATATGCTGCCACAAAGTTTAAGCATTCAACAAAATATCTTATCAACCCCATTAAATTAAGCAAGTTCAGATAATCAATTGTAGAGTTGAATTGACTTACCTTGTTTTGCAATTAAAATTTTCCAGCAGCTTTTTGAGCTCCCTTTCTCTCTCACCCTTGCAATCAACCACAAGTTTCCTGCCAAAATGTAACAAAAGGGGTACTTTAGTACAAAAGTTAAGCAAAATGGACGCTTACCTACTAATCATTTTAATAAAAACAAATCAGTCATCATCCAAGTACATTCAAATTTCATACTAATCATACTAATCATCCAAGTACATTCAAGTAAAATCAAATCAGCCATAATCCAAGTATATTAACTTCAACATAAACATGAACAAACAACCATAAAAGGCACCGTAATATGAAATTCCTTACATTAACAAACATAATCATTCTTCAAATAACATTACAATGAGCAATTCTATTATTCATTAACCAAAATAGTCTCATTGTCTGCTCTAATGTATCCTATTTCTCCATCTCCACTCTCAATAGATGGCATTCTATCAGTAAAGGGCTGGTGATCAATTATAGTGTCCCCAAGCTCATCATCATGAGCCAAGTCATTGTAATCCCTTTGTGGGACTCTTAGAACAACTGACCACCTAGGATCTACCGGATCTTGGACATAAAAAATTTGATAGACAGATGTAGCCAAAGCAAATATGTCATTTAGATGGCCTCTCCTATTCAAATTCACTAAAGTGAAACCAATGTCGTCCACCTTGACACCCTTTGAACTCTCAACCCAATCACACTTAAAGAGGGGCAGCCTAAACTTAGCATAATCTAGCTCCCAAATTTCATCTATCACCCCATAGAAGACCATATCGTCATCTACAGGTTTTCTGTCCCTAGCACTAGCAACAACCATAGCTTCAGCCTCTAGGTAAACGCCACTATTCTGACACACTCGAACATTGTCAAGTGACTTTGTGTAAAATTGAACTCCATCAATTTTGTAACTGTTGAATTTTGCTACTTCATGGCTTGGTCCATCTGCAATCCACCTAACTGTTTCAGATATGTTGCTTGCAGGATCATCCAGTTGTTGCCCCACCTGTAAAGATAAATTATTACTAAGTCAGGTCTACATAAACAAGCATCATTTAACTAATTGAAAGCAACTAACAAGATGATATAGAACTTGATACATCCCATGACTTACCCTTATCTTCACCCAATCTGCAAATGAATTGTTTTGTTTGTCCTTAAGCCACTTCTTATTCTTTTTGAACCTCGGAAAAGCTCTCTTCAAATATTCCGTATGCTCGCTGCAAACAAAAAGCCAAAGAAAAGTTGCAGGGTTACTTAGTGCTTATGAAGAGATTAATATTAAATATATAAAAGAGAAAAGCTAAACAAAAAGTTGGACTTACATAAAGTAGGTTCTGAACTCTTCGGTGTTTTGTAGAACACAAAGATGCGCTTGGTTGAACTCACTGCCATAGATAGAGGAGACTTTAGCACCAGAAGTCGGTTTGCACTCCTTAGAACGCTGTTTTGGAATTCCAATAGTTTGGTCGGACAATAAGCGTTCGGCTAAAAACTCCACAGCTTCTTCTGCAATATAATTCTCTGCTATACAACCCTCAGGCCGATTTCTATTGCGAACATAACCCTTGCAAACCTTCATGTATCTTTCAAAAGGATACATCGACCGATAGAAAACTGGTCCACATAATTCAACTTCTCTAACTAGGTGAACCGTCAAATGTACCATTATATCGAAGAATGAAGGAGGAAAATACTTCTCAAGCAAGCACAATGTCTCAACAATATCACTTTGAATTTTGGGCAGCTTAGATACCTCAAATGATTTGCTGCAAATCTCAGTGAAGAAAAGACATAATCTGATAACAGCAACTCTAACCGGTTTGTCTAATACAGCCCTTAATGCAACGGGAAGGAGTTGTTGCATTAACACATGACAATCATGAGACTTCATCCCACTAAGCCTTAGGTCATCCATTGAAACCAGATTATGTATGTTAGAACAGTAGTTTTGAGGGACCTTCATACAACAAAAACAACCACAAACTGATTTCTTCTCATCTAAGGTCAGATTCCAACTCGCTAATGGCAAGCGATTTTTTTTCGAACCATCAAGATTAGGTGCAAGTTCAGTTCTAATACCCATCTCAACCATATCCAAACGGGCCTTGATGCCATCTTTTGTTTTTCCTGGAATGTTTAACAATGTGCCTAAAAGACTGTCACAAACATTTTTTTCAATATGCATCACATCTAGGCAGTGGCGAACCGGAAGAAATTTCCAGTATTCAAGTTCAAAAAAGATCGACTTCTTCTTCCAACAAGGTCTATTTTCATCCTCATCACCCTTGTACGGAGGAGGAGGATGTTTCTTCCCAAACGGCCAAATTAACACTTCTTCTTCCATCTTTTTTAGAACTTCTTCTCCACTCAATGGAACAGGAGCAGCTTCAAGTTCTTGCTGGTTATCAAAAGCAGCCCGTTGCTTTCGGTAAGGATGATTTCTTCCTTTCCACCTTCTATGCCGTATATAAGCCATCTTCCCTCCATGGACCAGCCTCTTTGGTAATGTCTTTTCAAGACATATTGGGCATGCATTATACCCTTTAACAATGCTCCCAGACAAGTTACCATAGGCTGGAAAATCATTGATTGTCCAAAATAGTGCAGCCTTGAGAGTAAAATACTCGTTGCTGCAAGCATCATAAACTCCCTTTACTCCCTCCCAAAGAACCTTCAAATCATCGATTAATGGTTCTAAATAGACATCGATGTCATTTCCAGGTTGTTTAGGCCCGGAAATCAACAACGTTAACATCATATATTTTCTTTTCATACAAAGCCAAGGAGGGAAATTGTAGTTGACAAGAATGACTGGCCAACAACTGTATTTGATGCTTAGGGAACTATGAGGATTAAACCCGTCTGACGATAGCGCAAGCCTAAGGTTTCTTGACTCCAAACCAAACTCAGGCCACTTCTCATCAACTGATTTCCAGGTCAACGCATCTGCCGGGTGACGCATTAACCCATCTTTCGGTCTATCAGTGGCATGCCAAGTCAAACTACTAGCTGTTTTTGTAGATTGAAACATTCTCTTAAACCTAGGAATTGGTGGAAAATACCAGAGTACCTTAGCGGGTACACCCTCTCTCTCCTTCGAATTTTTTCCAACTTTCCACCTAGAGACACCACAAGTAGGACAATTGATATTATCTGTGTACTGTTTTCTATACAAAATGCAGTCATTAGGACATGCATGTATCTTCCTATAATCCATCCCTAGTGCCCCCAAAGTCTTCTTGGCCTCGTACACAGATGTAGGAATTTCATTACCTTCGGGAAGATGCTCACCGAAAGCAATCAGCCAATCGGAATAAGCTGCATCGCTCATTCCATGTTTAGCTTTTAAATTATACAACTTCACCAGCACACTCAACTTTGTGAATCGTACACAGCCAGGGTACAATGGCTTATTTGCATCCTCAACAAACTCTTTAAAATCATTGCACTCTGATGAAAACTCATTGTCATCATCAGACCTATCCATTGTACAATCTACCCCAACATTCTCATCCACTGATTCAGATTCAATCGAACCTGAGGCTGAATCTTCACTACTACCCGAAGACGTATCTTCTTTCTCCCCATGCCACTTCCACACCTTATAAGTTTCATCAACCCCATTATAATACAGATGAGTCTTAATAACAGAGATGGGAAAGAAATCCATATTCCCACATTTTGAACATGGACAAGCGACATTGTTAGGATTTTTCGCATTTTCTAAAGCAAACTTCAAGAAACTTCCCACCCCTAACTCATAAGCTAAAGATCTTTTATCCGCATGCATCCAAGACCTATCTTCCATCTAAGCAAAGAAGACAACAATAAACAGACTATATCATTATGCTGTCCCTCTAAACACATATGCAAATACACAGCCTTCAAAATCCAAATCCATCATTAACCAAGCAAAAAACAATAAGTTGTATCTATAGTACTTATACTTTGCACAAAATATATACAAAAAATTCTTATCAACAACCCATTTTATATGCTGCCACAAAGTTTAAGCATTCAATAAAATATCTTATCAACCCCATTAAATTAAGCAAGTTCAGAAAATCAATTGTAGGATTGAATTGACTAACCTTATTTTGCTATTAAAATTTTCAAGCAGCTTTTTGAGCTCCCTTTCTCTCTCACCCTTGCAATCACCACAAGTTTCCTGCCAAAATTTAACAAAAGCGGTACTTTAGTACAAAAGTTAAGCAAAACGGACGCTTACCTACTAAGCATTTAAATAAATCACACTTATTGGACTGGAAGACAGTAATGACACTCATAGATCAACAAAATATCTAAACTTCTTGAGCTTACTTATAATAAGATCATTACTTAGTAAGAGCAGTATGCAAAACTGATGCAAATCACTATAAAATTGAACCAATATCAATATTTGATAAGCAATTTCAACCAGTAAGTGCAATGAATACATAGGGTTGATGTATCCTCATCAACTTCTCATTGTTCAATCATTAACCAACCAAATGAAAATAGAAAATCATGACCAGTAAAGTTACCGTGTTTAATCCCAAGCCCAAGGTACCAATACTCCATCTAAGCCTCCAACTCTTGCTGCACTTGAGAAAACCTACAAATAGAACAACAATCAAGTATCTTAGTTAGAATTTCAAATAGGAGATCAAAACGACACCTAAAGATGAACTACATGTGATCTGAACAATGTTCCTAAATTCCCCGTATCATTCAATCCAAATTAATAAAGCAACAAATATCAACTCATCTAGACCATAACATGCTCATTAGGTTGCTAAATTAATAACAAACCTCCAATAATAGACCCTCTCTACACTACTACAATCAATGAGATCTTTGAGGCTTGTATTAATCATCCATTTAAAATTCCCCCAATGGCACATTACATCTTTACTGAACAGAACTTTATTTTTTCGTAAATCTTTCCCCAAACTAATTATATTTTAAATCAGATAATTTTTTTTTTTTTCAAGCCATTAGTAACTTATCTTTCAAAAACTGCACTGTAAAAATAAATTAAGGTGTATGATCGAGCAGAGGTTCAATGTGGTTCAATAAAGAAAGAGACAATTAAAGATGGAGTGATGGAGGCAGACACTTTAGCTCAGACTTTCATAATGAATCCCCACACAAAAACATATCCAACTCAACTCATCCACCTGTCCCAACAACCATCATGCAACTCTTTAGTTCCAACCCCATCAAAATTTAAGCATATATATGCAGCTTTTTCATTCCTAGCTTAGCTAAAACCAGTTAATCAGACTCTTTGATTCAAATCAATCCAAACACGTGTAACCTTTAAATCCTTTACTTTACCTCTACATAACAGTAACAACTAGCTCTTACGAGTTGGAGAAGAATAAAATTCTGTGTTTGCATGTGTATGCCCGAACTGCTAGCCCAGTATTATAATAGCTCATACGGTGTTGTACCAGTTAAGAACAACAACTCAGATGATGAAATCAAATATTCAAATCTGCATCTCATTATCATCACCGCATGTATATACATATAAACAAAAATTTAAGCAACCCAGAAGATAATTAAACAGAATCAACATGGAGGAACAGAATCAAGCATATTCACAGATTATTAAAAAGCCGAAAGCTTAGCCCATGATAATTACACCAAAAAGATCAAAACTTGAGAGGACCCAACTGAAAACAAGGCGTAATAATCAAAACCCAGTTACAGAATCGAAGAGAATCAATCAAAAGAAACGATTTTGATACCTGAGGCTGCATGCGACGGGAACCAGTCCGAGAGGCTAAACTGGCCAATAGTGCTTCGCTCTAAGGGAATCGGCTCGATCCGGAGAGGCTAAACTGGCTCAATCTCAGTTCACCGGCTCAATCCCATTCGCAGAGAGATGAGATTGGTTAGAGAGAAGAATGAGGGTTTCGGAGAGTGAGGTTTTGGCTAGAGAGTGAGGATTTTCATTTTGGTTTGGGTCTGTCGAGATAGAGAGAAGAATGAGGGTTTGGGAGAGTGAGGTTTAGGGTAGAGGGTGAGGATTCTAGTTTTCGTCTGGGTCTGTCGACAGTGAGGTGACCAAGAGGAGGGCTTTGTTTTTGGGTGTGTCAATTGACAGTGAGACGGGTCAATTAAGATAGAGCGAGGCGCTAGCTGTCAAGAGAGGGTTTTGCTATTTTGTTATATTTTTTGCTCCAAGTACTTGTTAGGGTTTCAGCTAGATTTGTGAGGCCCTAATGCCCTATCAATTTGGAAAAGGACTCACACAACAGATTTGTGTAAGAAGGTGGTCTGAATGAAGCCATTTAAATTTGGGGGTTGTATCCTATTAATTGGACTTCCCTCCTTCGGGAGTTGGAGAAAAATTGTGGCGTGGGAAATCTCCCTCCTTCAGCCAAACATACTGATCACACCACAGTTTTGTTATTTTTCGTCGTCGGATTAATACATGTTGGGGGGAAATTGGGGGTTTCAGATGGGGTTTGGCACCACTTACATGGTGGGAAAGTTGCCGCTCAATTTTTTAAGCGTCACACAACGGTTTTTTCCTTAAACGCCGTCTGAACTAATTCACAAGTCCATATCAGACGACAAATTTTGTAAAAACGACGTCTGAAAAAATAAAAATCAATCAGACGACGGAAAATTATGATACGTCGTGTGAGAGGCGTCGTCTGATTGAGTTTTTGTAGTAGTGAATGGTGAAGAAAGAGTTTCTTTACAAACATACAATAGCACTAACCACGGTTACAATCACTAGACTATCTAGATGATGTGTTTGACTCGAACTTCTTATGTGTTCTTCACATGAAAGCTTCTTGACCTTCAATCTTCTTGCATCACAGACTTCTCCACTGATCTCGAGGGAACTATGCAAGTGTATGAATGATGAAACACTTAATAAGGAACAAGTGTTTCTAATGAAGCATGTAAGAAACTCTCTAGCTAAGCAAGATACTCAATAATCTCACGCAAGAGCTCAGACTCCTTGAACGCATATTTTCAGAATATATGGAGGAAGATATTCCTACTCAATCAATGTTTCGAACCTAATTGACTCCTATTAATTAGGAAAAAAACCTTTTAAGAAAAGATTGTCAATTAGAAAAAAACGATCCTAAATCAATTAAGACTGATATACTTTAAATGATACGAATTAATCAGCTGGAAAATATCTTGGCAAAATATTCTTTGAATAACATAAAGATACTTTTCGAAAAAAGACAAGCAAAAAACCAGGACAGACTCGAGGATCGCAACACAGGTTGCAATCCCAGTGCCTTTGCAGATACATTAAATGCATTTACCTGAGACATCTCTAAGATCAGTTTTGAGGTACTTTTCCTGCTTCTTCAGTGATGAATTGTCATGATATACTTCACTAGCTTTGTATGGGAATGCCAACACAACCATGTACAAATCTTGTACTTGCAAATTATCAGTCTTGCATTAGTACCTCGCCTCTCATCTAAAGAAAAGAAAAGTTTTGAGATAAAAAGAATAGATTTGAGTTTGCTTGGTCTGCTTGGTTCTCGTTAAAAGAAATACTACTTTGATCACATTTTATAAGCATCTATACTAACGATGTGAGAAGTCCCTCTCGGATTGAACTTTCGAAACCCAAACTGTATTTGGTGAATCAAACTGATAAACTTCATTTTGTAGGGAACAAATAACATCAAGAAAGAAAATGAACATTAAACTATTTTGAGTACCACATATCATGATCTAGGTTGAGAAAATTGGTTTACATGGTAAGAGCATCTTTAGCAATGCTAGCCATTTTTTAGTCAAATTTTAGCCAAAGTAGCTAAAAAGTCATTTTGGCGGAAAATTCTAGTGTATGTTAATGTATGACATACACCAACTTTTTTGAATATTTTAAGCCGTTGGATATAATTAAAATATAGAATAAATCTAACGGTCTAGAATATTCAATTGCGGTAACCTGTTTAACCGCCTGTATAATCTTTTTTTTTTTTTTTGGGGAAAAATTCTCAGTTATGTAGTCTTAATAAACTTTGAGCTACTCTAAAAAAACCCTAGATTAAAGAGGAGAAGACTAGAGGAAGGAGGAAGTGCGTTGAGGAAGGATTTGTCACAGAACACTCGTAAGTTTCCTACTAAGGATTAATTTTTTTTTTAATATACCGATTCCTGTCGTTCTTCCTCTCTCTTTCGGAAAAACCATGAGTCTTTGGTCTGGGCAGGTTCCCCACTCATTCCTTGTTAATCTCTATTTCTTATTCTCTCTTGCAAATTTCTGATTTCCTTCCTTCCTAGCTTATTGCTCTAATTTGGTTTCACATGATATGATTCCAGGTTTCTGTATTTTCTTTTCTTTTTTACGATAAGTGGATTAAGCTTTCACCTTTAGATCTATGAAATCTTCTCTTTTAGGGCGCTGGAAATCGAACCCAACCAGACCTATTCCCGCTCAACAATATCCTAACCACCATGTGGATCGACCTCAGCGAATGGTTCAATGTCAATCTTCAGAGGCTTGTCTTCATCGGATTTTGATTTCCAGCTACTATGGAGCTTGCAACCAATGTAAAGTTGTAAAATATGTAAAGAATAATACCCATGTGGGTGATGTGGCCACAAGTGCAAGCTAAGGTTTGCAGATTTTTTTTACCTGTAATATATACCGTTCTTAACTATATTCTAAATTCTAATATATATTTGCTGAAATTGTTTCAATCTATGTTCAAGTTTTAATTTTTTTTTGCTGTGATGCCAATCTTGAAATATGGTATGATTTCTTAAGTATCCCTCGAGATTCCATGCACAAGAGATGTGCCACTGGAGGAAGAAGGCGAGGAGAAAGAAGCGGAATAAGTAGGATTCTTTCATTGTTCCTGATTTGATATATATGTTAGATCTTTCAGTAGATTACTATGGGTCATGTATGACAATGGCTATACTTTTTTTTTATTTCTTTTTTCTTGTGTTTTGTATATGTTCAATGTATTTGCTGTGTGATTATCATTATTTTTAACTCGAAGATTAATGAACCCTTTTGATGATTTTGCTGTCCACTATTTTTGAAATTTTTTGGTTAGTTACCAATTATAATTTCTTAGAAAATAATAAAGTTGCTAAAGATTTGATTTGGTACTGGAAAGAGGTTCACTCTTTAGGTTGTTCAGTTTCTTTAATTGAACCAAGGCTTTGAAGCTAATTATTGTACAGAGTCTTTATGAGCATGTCTTGTATTATTTTGTGGTTATTTACAGTTGATGAATGTATTTATTTTCTTTGCTTTATTTTTCATCATCTACTGTATTTCAAAGCATTTGATTTTTGCTGTCGATTGATATGAATTGTAAGACGCAGTGGCTGATGTTTTTGACATTCATTAACAAGTATGTCATTGATTTTTCTTTTTCTATCGTGGATGGGACAGTCTCGGTTTCATCTGTTTGAAATGATTTACTTAGTGCCAATTGCTACTTGCATGTCTCCACCCAAGATTCCAGAGATTCATATTTCAGAGAAGCCGTTTCTACGGATTGTCTCAGCAATTACATTTGGTGTAGTTTATGTATTCCAGACTGGAATGTTTATGAGTGGCATTTTGTAGTGGTAGTGCATTCTTGTACATGTATAATCATACCTTAAATATTATTTATCCAAACATTGTATCTCAAATTGAATTATCTTTTGAGACTCTTTTTTTGAAGAATATCATGTCGATATATTAATACTCAGGCCAGAAAGGACCATTACATATCCTCCATCTACCATCTATGGGTAGATAAAGAGTTTGTGGTAAACCACATCCGATCATTTGACGGTACCCATGCTCACTTATTCAAGAAAGCCTATAAACTATGTTACAAAGACAAGTAAATAGGCATAGTTCAAAATACAATCAACTAAATTTTCTCCTTGCCCCAAAGAGGGTTTTCAACTTTTTTGGGGACGTATATGGTGATGATGGGTGCCCTCTCTTGACAACAGATTGCACCGGTTCCACATGAATTAAGGCTAAGGCATTGTTTGATGCTTCAGGCCTTAGGTCATCATGCTTGATCATAACAGGACGACAAGGTTTGTGCATGGTTGGAGTGCCAAATAGGTTTCGAGAAATAGGTGGCAGGATAGGGATCTGTACTCCCTAAAAATGAAAAGCTCCATTTTGAAAGCGAAGGTCAGATAGACCTGGGAAGTGGTAGGTCAGAGAGGTTCCCATAGCAGCCTGTCCCTCAGTACTGGTTTGCACACTTGAAGTACCATTCATAGGGCAAACCTCCTGTTCATGGAAAATCATATTGCAATCCGTGCACTTGCCATGTAAGTTCTCAAAGAAAAAGGTGATTTCTTTCACCACATCTGGGATAATTTTCAATGAATGTTTCAGAAAGAAAGGGTGAGATAGACATTGGTTGCAAATTTCTTCTTTGTCAGTGGTTTGGCCAGAAGAAAAGCCTGAGAGGTTGGCCTATTTCTGGTGCCATTCAGCTGAGAGATGTCAGCAACATCCGAGCCAGCAAGAGCGAGAGAAGTAGCAAAACTTGTAGTTACATCGTCAATGGATGCCATGCTTCCAATAGAGGATGGTGCGCTGCCGTGAAGAGGAGACTAGGTTTTGTTTTTTGGGGAGCGGCTACTGTAGACGCTCTGGGGTTTCTTAATTTCGATTATCTTTGAGACTTTGTTAGCTCTGTAGTTATAGATAAGCTTGTTTGCAAATTAAGTTATTGAACAAAATGTCAATCGTATATGCTAGGTCCCGGAGAAAGGTTGACGAGAGATTAAGACAGATTGAAAATTTTAGGGTTTGGCAATTCCGAATTGGGGGTTTTGGGGCTTCTTCGATTAGATTTCTCTAAATTCAAACACAAGAGAAACTAAGGATGGAGAAAAACTAAGAATTGCAGCAGAGAAGTGATAGCAGAGCGGTGGTCAGGCCGCATATGGCTCTAATATGCTAGAATTTCAACTATGGACCAAGAAGGAAGAAGAAAGAAGAAAGGAAGAGAAAGGAAAAGAAAGGCATATAGAACGGGTCTTTCCAGGAAAAAAAACTTATTTAACTATATTCTCTTATAATAGAGGTCAAAAGTAATAATGAAGGTTGTAATTTTGATAATGCTTCGATATTCCAAGCCTAAGTTATAAAATTGATGACAGAACGAATTATTGTAAAAAGTGGTAATCAAGTTGTAATTAGTGTTAATATTTCATAATAACAAGTTTGAGAACCATTTTACCGATAAAACAACGAATTGTGGTAAAAGTGGTAAAAAGTGGTAATCAAGTTGTAATTAGTGTTAATATTTCATAATAACAAGTTTGAGAACCATTTTACCGATAAAACAACGAATTGTGGTAAAAGTGGTAATCTAGTTGTAATAGGTGTTAATATTTCACTACTACAAGTTTTCGGAACCATTTTACTAATAAAACAACGAATGTGTTGCTATACTCGTAAAACTTCATATATTTAAGTAAATTTGCGGTGAGTCCTTTATGGTGTAATAAGGTTGTTTATCTTGTAACTACTATCATTTAGGAGTTATTTACTTATTTGACGATGTTTTTTTCCTGATTTTACGACAATTGAGGTCCAAAATAGTAACAAAGGTTGTATTTGTGGTAATTCTTCAATATTACAAGTTTGAGAACTATTTGACTGATGAGACAACAAATTGTTGTAGAAGTAGTAATCAAGCTCTTATTTGTGGTAATTTTTTATATTACAAATCTGAGAGCCATTTTACTAAATTTTTTTTTGAACCAAATCAATCATTTCATTCAACTCAAGCCAGAATGGCACGGATACATACCTTCCCTTGCCATCTTTAGACAAGTTTAGGACGTGGTATGCTAGCACCACCCATTAGACAACCAGTGCTCACTTATTCAAAAGCGAGCCTAATAACTATGAAAAGCAATACATAGTAATTAGGCAAAGTTTAGAAATAAAAACAAAAATTAAATTTTCGCCTTGCCCTTAACAGTGGGTAGGCCTGGGACTTTAGACCCGAAAAACGGTGGAACCGTCCCGAACCGAACCGGAACCGACGGTTCGGTGCGGTTCTTAAAAAAAAAAAGAGTTGTTTTCTGTTAAAACCGAACCGAGCTATTTTTTACGATTCGGTTTCGGTTCTTGTCATTCAAAACAAAAAAAAACCCGAACCGGACACTTGTCCTATTACTATTGGCTTATGAGTTATGAGTCATCAGTTTAGGGCTTTAGTCATCAGTTTAACGCGTTTAGCCTCAGTTCCCCTCATCAGTTCTTCTTCTTCCCCTCTTCAGTTCGACCTTCGTCGACCCAATTCATCAGTTCCTCATTTCGTAAACCCTATCCTCAATTCTTACCCAATTGATCAGTTCCTCATTTCGTAAACCCTATCCTCAATTCTTACCCAATTCTTACCCAATCAAATAAACTTGTGTTTGAAAACCCTAATTTCTCCAAAAACCCCAAATCCCCAATTGGAGAAATGGAATCTGATTCTACTCATTCTACTAATTCTAGTCATTCAACTCATTCTCCAGAAGCCGGCAATGAGATTGTGGCTGTTGAAGCATCTGAACAACCTGGAGTTGATGAACACACTGGTGAAGCACCATCTCCCAGGCCGACGGCGACGGCGGCAACTCGTTCTTCGAAACATAAAGGGAAGAAGAAGCTTGTGAGCAGTGTGAAGAGAAAGTGGGAGAAGAAGATGAAGGCAGAGAGATCATCTGTTTGGGAGAACTTCACCAAATTCGACCAGCCATTAGTGGAGATTGTTGATGGAAAGGAGACAGTAGTCGGCAATACGAAGCGAGCTCAATGTAAGTACTGCCCGACTCATTTGGCTTGTGATTCTAGGAAAAATGGTACTAGTTCGCTTAGGAAGCATATAGAGTTGGTTTGCAAAGGGTACCCTGGTAGGAATAACCTAGAAGAGAGTCAACAAATCTTAAGTAGTGATGTGCTTGATCAAAAATCTACTTTAGTTTCAAGGCATTGGTCAGAAGAAGCATGTCTAGAGGCTGCTTGTGTGATGATTATATTGGATGAGTTGCCTTTTAGTGCTATTGAAAGGCCAGGATTTAGGCATTTCTGTAAAGTGGCAGTACCAAGATGGGATGTACCTTGTAGGAAGGTGGTGGTTAAGAACTTTTTGCTAATGTATGATGCAAGAAAGGAGACACTTAAGAGAGAGTTGAGAGGACATTCTGTCTGTTTAACAACAGACACATGGACCTCATGTCAGAACATAAATTATATGGTAGTCATTGCCCATTTCATAGATTCTGGGTGGAATATGCACAAAAGAGTGCTCAATTTTTGTGTTGTTCCAAACCACACAGGCATTACCATAGGAAAAATCCTTGAAAGTTGCTTGATTCAGTGGAACTTAGATAGGGTTTTGACTATATCGGTCGACAATGCTTCAGCGAACAAGGTTGCCATAGAGTACCTTCAGAAAAAAATGAGTGGATGGCCAAGGAAACCACTGTTTGATGGGAAGTTTATGCATGTGAGATGCTTAGCTCACATTGTAAATATTATTGTGAGGTCTGGCCTACATATAATGGATAGGTCAGTGGCTAGCATTAGAAATGTTGTTCGATATGTGAGGAGTTCAGGGCAAAGACTTGATGTATTCAAACTATGTGCTGAAAAAGAGATATTAGATTGTAGCAAAGTCTGTGTTTTAGATGTGCCAACAAGGTGGAATTCCACCTTCATCATGTTGGACACAGCTTTAGAATTGAAGAAGGCTTTTGACAGAATGGCAGATGAGGAGGATGCAAAATATAGGTCATATTTTGATGAAGAGGATGATTTACATGAAGAACTTGATGAAGCTGAAAATATTAGGGCAGCAAGACACTCTAGGAAGAGGGTAGGGCCCCCCGTTGAATCTGATTGGGAGAAAGCTGCAGTTTTTGTAAAGTTTTTGAAGGTGTTCTATGATGTCACAGTTGAAGTGAGTGCACAACTCAAGCCTACAGCACACAAAGCCTTCCACGACATAGTTACAATCCGGGAAGAGTTGGATCAGCTGTTTCACAAGCCCATTGACAATCAATCAACTGAGTCTGACAAGATTTTGTTTGGAATGGCTAATAAAATGAGGAACAAGTTCCAAAAATACTTTGGCTCCATAGAAGACATCAATCAGCTTTTTTTGGTTGCACTTGTGTTGGATCTAAGGTACAAGTTGAAGAATGTTGAGAGAGTGTGTGAAATGTACCTTGCCATGGACTCGGTTGAGATTAAGAAGAAATCAAATGCATTGAAGCAGCTTGTGGTCACTCTATGTGACATTTATGCAGGTTCTAGTGGTGGTAACAGTGCAGTGGGCGCACAAAGCACTGCACAAAAGAAGAAACAGGGCAACAGCAACGCAACTGCCACACCAAGACCAAAAGGTCACAAATGAGGAGTGAGGGCTGCAATGCTAGCAGATTGGAACAAGCAGCTTGAAGGTGAAGCAGTGGTGGTTGGAGGAGAGGTTGATCGATACTTGCTAGATCCTATTGAGAAGCCTGGAGATGATGAAAATTGGAAGATTTTGGATTGGTGGAAATTGAATGGTGATAAATATCCTAACTTGCAAGCTGTGGCAAAGGATGTTTTAGCAATCCAAGTCTCCACAGTAGCTAGTGAGAGTAGTTTCAGCACAGGGAAGAGGGTGATTGATCCACATAGGAGTTCTTTAACTCCTAGAACAGTAGAAGCCCTCATCTGCCTCCAAAACTGGCTCAAGTCTGATGCAATTATGGGATTGGAATATATTCCAACCATTGAGGAAATGGCTTTCTTTGAAGAGGTTGAATTGTTGAAAAAGGTATACTTGTTGTTGTTATTGGCTTATTTGGCTCTCTTTATTTTTTTTTCCAGCTTTCATTATGTGTAAAACTTGTGTTTATCTATTTCTAATTTTCTATTTTCTGTGCAGAACAAGCAGATGAAGATAGAAAAGCAAAGGAGCAAGCAGCTGCATTGGCTGAACAGACTGCTGCCACTCAACAAAGCAAGAAGGCTACAAAGGTTTCCAAAGTTTCAAAGGCTAGTGATGCTTCAAAAAGTTCAAAGACTGGAAACACTAACAAAAAGAAATGACCTTAGGTTTGTTTTTGTCGTTTAAGTCTTTAACTTAAATTTGATTGATTTGTCATTTCACTCATTTGTGTTGTTGGAATTTGGAAGTTGGAACAAGTTGTGGTAGTTTGCAGTTTTTGAGTTTTTGACTGTTTTTGTGTTTGATGAATTTGTGGAAATGAAAATTGGATTCTCGCATTCTGCACAAATGTGATTTTGTGCTTTTTTTGGTTTTTTTATGCAGGTTTGATCTTTCATAAATATGCCCTGTGATTATGGTCTGCAGCTATGGTGCTTTGAAGTTTGAAGTTTGAAGAATGCAGCTGGTTTATATATATATATATATATATATATATATATATATATATATATATATATATATATATATATATATATATATATTTTCAGTTTGGACTTTGACAGTTTCAGTTTGGTAATTGGATGATGTGATTGAGTCTTTGACAGTTTCATAATTTGGTCATTGGTACTTTTTCAGTTTTTTTTTTTTAGACAATTTGAATGTTTGATCACTTGATGATTTTGATCATATGGTGCTTTCATATTTTCATTCATTTGACAGTTTCAGACTTTCAGTTTGGTAATTGGAATATTGGATGATGTGATTGAGTCTTTGACAGTTTCATAATTTGGTCATTGGTACTTGTTCAGTTTTTTTTTAGACAGTTTGATCACTTGATGAGTTGATGACTTTGAAAGTTTGAATCTTTGATCATTTGATAATTTCATATTTTCATTCATTTGATTCTCAGATTGATTGGATGCTTCTCAATTCTCATTTGATCTTTTGTAATTGTACCTCATTTGCTGTACTTGAAAGTTGAAATGGTCATAACACATTTCTAGGTTTCTCATTTCCTGTACTTGATTGGATGCTTCTCATTTGGTAATTTTGTTTATGGAAATTTGATAACAGCTCAAAAGAATGCAGGTTGAGCTTTTGTTTCGGAACCGAGGAACCGGCATAACCGAACCGAAAGAATACGGTTCGGTTTCATGTCGGTTCTAGCTTACGGAAATGCAGAACCCGAACCAATAAGTATAGGTGCGGTTCGGTTTCGGTTCTTAGAGTTTTTTTTTTTAAACCCGAACCGTCCCAGGCCTAACAGTTGGGCTAGGAGGTTTGGAGAGATAAGCAAAACAAGTCTCTTGCGCATCCGCAACCTTCTTTGACTTTGGAGGATTTTTATTCTTTGCTCCCAGAGGCCTTCCTCTTTTCTTCTTTGTGCCAGAGCTTGTTGGCATCACATCTTTAGGCACTAAAATATTCCCAGGAGCTTCAACCATACCCAAAGATCTGGCAGAGAACTTACTTGTAAACATAGGCAGTTTTTGCTTCTTTGCCTGGATATCTGGCAGCAACAGATTGCTGTCAAAGCGGAAAAACTTTACATATATATAGTAAATGAGGCGCAAGTCCTTAATTGTGTATTAAACTTCTCCATTTTGTAACTAATACTTTTCTTGTGTAAATCTCATCATCCATGAGATAATTACTCGTCTAACAGTGCATTTTACTATAAATTACAACAATTAAGGTGTAAAGTGATAATTATGGTCGTTTTTATGATAATTACTTGAAATATGATTCCATTTACAAAAAAAAAAAGATCACTTTACCAATGTTACAACAAATATTTTGTCGATATGGTAAATGATCATATTAGACCTAAAAGTTCTCAAGTCCTTATTCTTGTAATCCAGTTGTTCTTTTTGTAATTAACCAGAGTCCTTTCTTTTGTAAATTATATTATCGATGAGATATTTTACAACAAACCACCACATTTGACGTATTTAGTAATAATTATAGTTGTAATCAAAGTAATTATTATATTTACGATCTTTATTACAAGTTTTTGAACGATTTACGTACGTATAAAACAATTAATGAGTACTTAGTATGGTAATTTTTTTTTTAAAGTACACATTTCAAATTATAAGGGGATAACCTGTTGACCTGTACAACAGGTTTCACCAATTAATTTAATTTAATATATATTTATTAAAAAGTTGATGTATGACAAACATCAACACACCTTAGACTTACCCCATTTTGGCTAGTCACTTTATAAATTCATCTGTATCAGTGCTCTCTATTTAGCTAATTTTGAATTTATGTGATTTCTTAAATTAAGATTAAATGGTTTAAGTATATTTATAAATTACATAAAATAACTCGAAATGAATATTTTAAATTATAGAGTGCCTCATCTCGCTCTCTATATTTAGGAGCGAGATAGCTAAAAGTTATAATAGAAAGCTACTTAGCAGTCTGGTGTAGCTGCTAAAATAAATAAAAAGCTAAATATGTTCTCTAAAATAGCTAAGGAGCCAAAATAGAGAGTCGGCTAAAAATGCTCTAATGTATTGGTTTATATAGTTGACATGCATGTTTTTCCCTTGTAATGAACAAGCACAAGTGTCCATTGTGTATTGGATGAGATTAATACTTATAAATGCCATGTGATTGGCCAAGATCATATAATGTGTGAGATCTTTGCTTTGTTTCTCGAGAGGTGAACTGCAAAATGGATGTAAGTAATTTAATAACTACAAGTAGGGAATCATATCTTTTAAATACTAAATCAATATATTTCAAGTAATTAGATAATTAAATTGCCCGTTGAATTAGGCTAAGTGGTGGAGTAGGGTGAAAAATTTGGTTAGTAGTAGCAATGGAAGGGTTTTCATTACAGTAGATTGTTCAAAATGACTGGCCTAAGCTAGTTGGAATGATATATATCTTATCAGTTGATCAACTACTAGTATGTCAATGCTAGGGTTTACAAAGCTATTAAAAAAATAGGTTAGCCTAGTTAAACTTGTTGCTGGAGTAGATTCAAAAAGCTAGTTGCTCCAGTTGTAGCTGTTTAGTGTTCAAAATGGTTAGCCTAGCAAAAGTTGATATTGGAGTTGGTTCAAAAAACTGGCTGCTCTAGCTGCAGCTGTACAAATGCTGGTTCCAGAATAGTTACGACTGTATACTGGTTCAATCATTTTTTTTGCTTGCTAAGTTTTGCTTTGCTGGGTTCTTTGGTCTCCGTTGATGATATTATTAGCTCATGGTCAGCTTGCCTGTCACTCTGAAACAAGGAAAACATAGTCAGAGGTATTTGTGTGTGTGAATATTAATGAAAGTGTTATGAGTATATACTCTTTTGTAGGAGTGACATCAATGTATGGTATGCTTATATGCCTACGAGCATTAGTGTGGAAGGATATTTATAATGAAGGTATATTTTATTGGGGCATTTCATTTTACACCCAAATTTGATTATACTTATTAGATTAAACCCATCCATGATTTTTTTTTAATATACACCCAAATCTGTTGATTAGGTTGATTACATAAATAAATTCTCATTAAGTGACATAGAAAATAAAACATGTTTTTTGTCAAAAAAAAATTTAATATGCCACAAGCTCTAAACAAATACACTTGATGAAACTAGACCCTTGATTGAAGCTCTCGTAATTAATACCTGATTTTCTCTATTTCGTGGCCTGTTTTTTCTATATAGAAGGTATGTTATATTTTTCATATAAACACTTGAATGGAAAGCAAACATTGGTTAATAACATATTATACAATTGTTCTATTTGTAAGGTATGTACTAAAAAGGTACCTGATCGATCATTAGAATACTTTTTTCTTCTTCTAGATAATTTGATTTCAGGTATGTATCTAACATATAGGAGGCTTAGTTTTTGGTTTATACATTCGATTACAGCCTAAATGTTAATAGGTTTTGTATAACATCTCTGTATTAGAATTTATTATTATTTTTTGTATCATACCTCTTTGTTAGGTTTTCTATTATATTATACGGTTTATACCTATGATTGTATAAACAAAAATGCTACACCTATGATTGTGGTATATATCATTGCGTGTCGATCTCTATTAAGCTTGAACGTTTCTATTATTTAAGCCCTACCTACATATACATATTTAGTAGGTACATTAGACATGTATTATTTGAGAAAATATAAAAGGGCAAATTAGATATACATGAAAATAAGGAAAAATATTGATTATAAGCATACAGTCTATATGGAAGGTTTTATTTTTATTTTTTTATGAATCACTCTATATAGAAGGTTTATTAATGTGATTTGGGTGTAAATTAAAAGAAAAGTATGTATGGGTTTTTTTCTAATAGAATGTTGAATTTTTGGGTTTATATCTAATTTTCTCTTTTATTTTCTGTTTACTTTTCAATGTAAAGATGGCTCAAGTAATTTGAACTGTAAGTACTCTTTGCTATATGCCAAGGCTTTCAATCTAATTTCTTTTAAGTAGGTTTGCAAAATTATGCCATCAAAAGTCTCTGAAATTACAACAACTTGAAAACAATTACAAAAGTGCAAATAGGCCTATTACCACTCCATATTACCCTTCGCTTCGTGAAGGCTGTTGAACCACTGCTATATTTCTCCTCCAAATTGTCCGTTCCTTCTGACCTTTCTATTTTGAAATTCGGTATGTTTGCTTGTGATTCTACATGAGCATTACTTTCCTCTTTAGTAATGTCTATCACCACATTTCTGTTGTTTCTGAATGCAACTTGCCAAAGGTTCTTGAGATTATCCATTGTGAGTAGCTTAACAATATCATATACAGCCCCTTTGAAAAGACAACCTGGCATTCATATAATCATCATCAGACATAATTGAAATGTAAAGTAATTGTTAAGAATATAGAACCATGGAGGAAATCAAGTGTTGGATACGATTATTCTAAGTATTTTCAATTGGTCTTGCAATGGTTGATCTATTTTGACATGGTATAAAAGCTGGAAAAAAATAGTAGTAGTCTTTGAGACTAAGAAAATACTAACCACAGGTAAATTGGAAACTGCTGTCATTTTTTTCTAGGAGCTCATATTTGTTCATGTCTAAGCAATCCAGAGAGTCGGTCTTGCAGCATGTCTTCTTCTTTATGACCTGAAGGCACCCTGCAGTATCATCTGAGGGTTTTGGATCAATCAGGTTCGCTTAATTATTTCCTATTTGAAAGGGTGACTCAGTTTCCATTTGATTATCGTGGATTAGAAAAATACTCACCAATGCAGCATCACAGGGATTGATTCGATTGAAGGATGAGGCGATAGATCCTAAGAACATTCCTGATTAACTGCGGAATATCAACATGGTCTCTGTTAGTGCTATAGAAGATGTTTAAGCAAAGAATAATCCAATAGATTTCCACTCAAATTGCTAGAATAAGCACATTCAAGCACATAAAATTAGGGAATAAGATTATAATCCGAGCACAAAGATATTAAATACTATCTTCTTATCATACAAACACAATATATTCAGGGAGATCGAGCAGTAAACAACAAGAACTTCCTGCGTGAAGGGTAAACAACATGCTTACCTTTAATTATATGTGAATGGTATGGTCCTCTGACTCTATATCTCTACTAACTCATAAGTAACAATTCTAGCTACTTTCATTCATATTAAGGTGATTGCCCGATTACCTTATTCATCTCTTGGTTCCTCCCTAACTATTGCATATTTACGTTTCCTCCCAGAGATAGTTGAACCCTTGCAATCTTGTGCCTCTTAATCGTTATCAATTTCCCTATGTCTACACTCTCCTCTGGTAATCTGACGAAAAGAAAAAATTAAAGTAAAAGTTAGAAACACAGTTCATCAGTCTTCCTGATTCTTGCTAAAAAGAAGCACTTCCTTGATTACATATATAGTTTTATACTATTAGAGGTGTTCATATTCCTTCCTTTATGTATTAGAGGTGACATGAGAGAATTTATCCATGAACTACTCATATGAGAACTGGGAAAGAAAGAAGAAAAAAAATTGAACAAAGTGATACCTCAATCTGGTAAATCATGGATTCGATGCTCTGAACCCTAAGGGAACAGAAAGTTCAATAAGAGACCCCCATCTACCTCCTCGTCCAGGCCTTCAGACGCCTGATATGCCCCCACCATTCTCTAACCAAAACCTAATCAGATGATTGGAAATGAGAAATAGGTTTGTTGTGTGGCTACTGACACGATCTGTATGTTAGTTTTATAGAAAAGGTGGAGGGTTCTAGAAGGGTGGTTTTGGAAAACCAGTGGGCCGGCGTTAGTCTGGTTTTGATGCTCCATCCCCAGTTCCAGAAAACAGGCCAGGTGCAATGTAAGATCTGCTTTGTTGGGGCTAGCCTCACGTTTTAGTGAAATGGTCGATGGTAAATAGAAAGAAATATTTAATCAATTTAAAAGAAAAAGAAATTAAATAACAGCAAAGGTTCATGGATAATCCGGTTATGGAATTGTTCTATGGGTGGTGTGAGGAATCAAGCACAGAGGCTTGTTAATTGGTGCTTTTGCGGAGCAAAGAGCAGGGAAGTTGCCAGATGCTTGGTTTGCTTATTTCAGGGATATCAAAACTTTGTTACCGTTAGTTTTACTACCCCAAAAGTGTTGAGAATATATACATCCCACATGGGAAAAATAAGACCTTGCCTTTGAGTTTATAAGGGTTTGGGCCACTCCATCCATTGTCAATTGGTTTTGGATGTGAACCCCATACTACTTTATCATGGTGTTAGAGCAGGTTATCCCACATGTGGATGCCTCGCGCCCACATGGGCTCCACGTCACCTAAAGTTGACCACGTGTATGACTTGAAAATTCGTCACACATGCGGGGGCGTGTTGAGAATATATACATTCCAGTGTTGAGAATATATACATTCCACATGGGAAAAATGGGACTTTGCCTATGAGTTTATAAGGGTTTGGGCCACTCCATCCGATTTCTTTGCTTAATGATCGAAGATATGAAACTCTTATTGAAGGTTATTTTGATAATTGACATCAGCACAGACAAAATACGTGCATGGCCATTCACGTACTAAATTGAATGTTTTACGTTGTCATAAATTTTTGTTTAACATCTAAAATGACTTTTTAGTCTTTTTTAACTTTGATATGTAAGAAGAAATTTACAAATGAGACTCGTTTACGTGCATATGGTTATTTGTAAGTACGTAAGAAACAGTATCCTTATGTGCGTTGTAGTCGTTTGGTTGTTGGGGTGATAGTGTTTGACCAATGCTTGTATCTAAAGTTGTTACGAGTATTTGACTAGTAGTTGTGATACTTTCCATTAGTTGGATATGCAGTTGTTTTGAGTTGAAGAGTACCTAGCAGTTATTGGTTGCTTAGTGATGGAATTGTGTTATAATGGAGCATTAATTCATTCATGCACAGTTGTTTGGTGTTTAGGATAGCTTCTTTATATTAGCTAAATGTTGGGGTGTGGTCTGAGGTCTGCGGATGGTATTGGAAATTATTGTGGAGTGCTGCTTCACTGACTATTGTTGAGTAGTAATGCATGATTCGTTGTTACTATGATGGATTTTGTGTATGGTTTGACTTATGGAAAGATTGATATGACCTCGTGATAGGATTGACTGTGAAGAGACACTGTGTTGATGTATGAGCTTAGGTAATAACGTTGTTTTCAACCCTAGGAGTGCTAGTGTTGTATAACTAAATTATGAGGCCGGATACTGTTGTGAGGACAGATTATGGATTGTGACGTGGTTAGTGTAAGGTGCTATAATTACAGAATTATGACCCACTAGATGTTGACTTACCACCAAATGAGCAGTTATGTGATTCGTGGGTGAGATACTGAGTGCTGTACCAGTATCGATTAGTGGATGCTAAGATGGTACAGATTGCTTGTTGAACAATCTAAGGGTTGAGATTATGGATACCTACTAAGACATGACGGTTTGTACTAACGCAGAGAAGAAGAAGAATATAGTCAAGGTGAGATATTAGGTGCTTTACCAGTATTAATTGATTGGTGAATCAAATTGTGTCTTACGTAGGGGTGGAGACTAATCTAGAAAGCTTTAAGAATTACTAGAAGTACGAGTGTTGTGTTTGGTTTAACTCAGATGATGCTAGCTAGATCTCTGTGTGACTTAACTGATTGTTAGATTCTGAATAATTGTTTGTGATACATCAATATGAGAGATGTGTGCAGCAGAGTTGGCTAAGGTTTTGAAAGAGCAATGGGTGACCAAGGTTCGATCCTTGGTGTCGTCGTAGGATTAACATAAAGGAGACGACATACATTCAATCTTATTGATTCAGTTACATTACAAAAAAAAAAAAAAAAAAAAAAAAAGGGGACTACGCTATAGTAGCCATAGCCGCTACCTCCGGAAGGATTGAGGCTGAGCTCAAGAGAAACGTGAGAGCCACCGTCGTAGCCGTCCGAGCCACCGGAATAGTAGCCATAGCCGCTACCTCCCTCGGAAGTAGTCTTTAGGTTGCCAAGGATGTCCTCACCGGGCATGGGGAACAAAGGAAGAGTTTCAATCTCCTGGTGATCTTCTCCTCGTTGTTCCATGGAAGTTTGTTCTTCATTCCTGCCAAAGAAAGTAGTACTAGTACTAGTAGTGAAGGGTGAGGAGAAATACGGGTCAACACTGCCTGGCCCAAAATTGAGATCAATGGATCCACCAGCACCAGTAGAACTAGTGGACCCAAAATTGATGTCAATGGATCCACCAGCTGGCCCAAAATTGATGTCGATGGATCCACCAGCACCAGTAGAACCAGTGGACCCAAAATTGAGATCAATGGATCCACCAGTACCAGGAGAACTAGTTCCCATGGGCACTTGAGCAGCCTGATTGCACCTCTTCATCTGCTTCTCTCGAGCCCTGACGTTCTGGAACCAAAAGTAAATGTTCTTGCCCTCAACCTGTCCATACTGGTTCAGCTGGAGACAGATCTCGTGAATGTGCTCTGTAGTTGGGCACTTAACTCCCTTGTCGTAGTAAAGATCCTTGAGGATTCTTATTTGATCTGGAGTAGGAATCCACCTGGTACGGCTTCGCCAGAAATCCGTGTTGGCACTACTCCCGGCTGCTTGGTTGTTTCCTCCATCCTTGATTTGTTGCTGGGTTTGGAGCTCCATTAGTTGCAGAGTTCGTGGTTCCATGGTGTTGGGTTGAGAGGAAGTGAAAATTGAAGAACGATGATGTTGAGAGTGGTGTTGGAGATCTGAACTTCTCAGATGAAAGAAGGGCTGAAGATCTGAGAGAGAAGGATTGAAGATTGGTGAGGGAAGGACTGGAAATTTGAGAAGAGAAAGGTTGAAGAGTTTGAGAGAGAAAGGCTAAAACTCTGGAGAAATTTCTTTTCTTTGGTGTGAACAGTTTTTCTCCAGAATGCACCTATTTATAGAACAAGGTGAACAGATCTCCACCGTTGGATGGACGATCTCTGAGATTCAATCTACGCGTTGGATTAAAGTCACCCGAAAACACGGAAAAGCTGTTGGCGCGTAGAGCGCGTGGAGAGCGTGTAAGGGGACCGAGCGAATCTCGAGACGCTGTGGCAGACAGCTTTCGCCGAAAGTGATCTGCTTTCCGTAAATCACGGAAGAGACGTGTCGTGGCACGTGGAGTGTACCGACAGTTTGTTTTTATTCTATCGCTTATTATAGAATAAATAAAAGGAGTTGCATGGATAGTAATGAGAGCAGCTGGTGCTCTAGTGGTTGAAGAGCAAAGCTCTTGTACAAGAGGTCAGAGGTTCGAACCTTGCCTCTCGTTTATTTTTATTATGTTCGCTTATGACATAATAAGTATAACATTTGTACACATTATATTAAGCACAGCTTGTGCTCCAGTGGTTGGGGACAAAGGTTTCGTGCAGCAGGTTAAGGTTTCGAACCTTGCCTCCCCCGTTATTTTATTTATGTCGCTTATGACATAATAAATATAACACGTGAGCATATATTAATAAAGGCAGCTCTTGCTTCAGTGGTTGGGAGCAAAACCTTCGTGTTCGAGGTCGGGAGTTCGAACCTTACCTCCTACAAATATTTTTGGATCTCGTATATGCTTGATATACGGACGCATATACGGTTTGTACGGTATGCATACGTATATACGATCTATACGGTATGCATACATATATACGGTATACCTACGGTATGTACAATTTCATACCGTAGTCGAGCTGAAAGTTGGTGGGCTGATTGGTAGGCCCAAATAGTAAGCCCAATTGTTCGGCCCGAATGGTAGGCCCAAATAGTAAGCCCAATTGTTCGGCCCGAATGGTAGGCCCAAATGTTAAGCCCAATTGTTCGGCCCGAATGGTAGGCCCAAATGTTAAACCCAAATTGGTTCGGGCCGGTTCGAAATGTGGATGGTTCGGTTTCTTCGGCCCAATTGGCCAGCCCTAATGCTTAGCCCAAGGATTGAGCAAGCCCAAGTCATCATCACTGGGTGACATATTTTATTGGCGTGCTTTTGAGAATGATTTGTTTTGAGTGATGCTAATTGAGAAGCGAAACGCTTTGTGGGAGTGTTTACTATGCTTGTATGCCAGTACAGGATGACGATCTGTGTGAAAACAGCTATATGTGCAATGTCACGTGGTGATTTGAGTGTGGGTTGCTTGAGGCAATTGTTGTGTTGTAATTTTGAGAAATGATGCGGTGAAGGAATGTCATGTTGATGACTTAAGTGGGAATGAGGATTTCATTTGTGAATTCTTGTTGTGTGAGTTTACGTTTGTGATGAAAGGATTTAGTGGCCATAGGAATGTATTTTTATACAAAGGGCTGTGGCTTTGTAGATTACTACAGTTTTGGGAAAGATGGAGATTCGATGGTTAGGTTAACTGTAATCGAGAGCAATTAACTTGCGCTTAAATTTCGGGACGAAATTTCTTTAAGGAGGGTAGATTGTAATACCCCGAAAAATCCAAATTAAATTCCGTGGATTTTTAGAAATGATTTCACGATAGTGGGAGCGAGTACGAGGCTCGGAGAAGTTGTGGATTTAGTTCGAACGATTAATTTTCGAAAACGAACGTTATTTAGGGGCTCGCGAAAGTTGACTTTTTATACGTTCAAAATTTGGGAAAACTTCCTTCATGAAAACTTCCAATTTAGTATAAATCTTCCATTTTCGGAAATTTCCGAAAATAGTTTCAGAATTTACAAAAGTAGAAAAAAAGCTGCTGCAGCCCTCGTCCCCGCCGGAAATCGCCTCCGATTTTCGTTTGGCCATATCTTCCTCCTCCGGTCACCAATCCTCACCAAACTTCTTCCATTGGCTTCGTATGGTCCTTGCGCACCTGTCTGTGGAAGCCTTGCACGACGGCGCGGCCTGTAGCGGCGGCGGCAAGCTTGGTCCGATTTGAGTTCGATTTTGAGTCAACGCCGATATCTTGAGTTTCCGGCCACCTTTCTTTGTGATTCTTGGCTTGATGAACTCGCCTTGAGTTTCTGAACCAGTCTCCAGGAGGAATCGAAGCGAGTGGTGGACGTTTTCACGCTGATCGGAGCTCACGCCGGATTCTGGAAAAATTCCGGCCACCGTGACTGAGTTTGGTAATTTTCGACCTCTTCTTGACGTTTTCTGTTAGCAAGCCTTTAGACTTTTTTGTTAAGCATGATAAGATGAAGAAGAGCAGCCCGGCCCCGACACCATTGGTGGTGGTCGGCGGCGGCTCTGCCACTAACTCCGGCGGCCCTTTCCGGCCACCTCCGGGGATCAAAAATATGGTTTCTGTACATTTTCAGATTCTATATTTCAATACGATCATTTTGATATATTATACGCAATTTTTGGATATCGTATGATGAAGTTATGAATTTTTAAGTTTCGATCGATTTCGATCGTTAGATTTGTGATATGTGAAGTTAGGACCGTCAGATGGACTTGTAGTTTTGATATGATGATCTTATGACTGTCCCAGTGGCTTTGTGTGGTCATGGGCGAAGATCCGACCGTTGGATCTTCGTATAAATGCAAAACAGTGATTAGGGAGGCGATTCGTGAGAATCCGACCGTCAGATTTTCATATAATTTTATGGAGATGTTTGTTAGAGTGATTCAAGAAGATCTGACCGTTGGATCTTCGTGATAATTTTGGAGGATGATCCTAAAGGCGATCCGTGAGGATCCGACCGTTGGATCATCATTTAATTTCGATCCGACCGTTGGATCGTCGTATAAGTATGCTTGTGAGTTGTTGGCTAAGTTAAGATCTTGTTGGATTAGGTGATCGATGGATTTATTTGGCGGACGATTCAGATTGATATTTGGCTTTTAGAAGACGCAGCGGGAATTGGAGGTGAGTAAACCTCACGTGGTTCATATTACGAACCCAATACATTTAATTACGTTATTTTATTGCAATCATATGAACTATAGTTGGTATTAATAGGCATTCCTGTGTGAATGTCTGTATATATATTATTTACGTGAAATAATATGTATTGTTGGAGTTGTGTTGAGTTATTGTTGAGAAACAATATATTGTGCGAGGTATTGAGTTTATTGTTGAGAAACAATATATTGTGAGAGGTATTGAGTTTATTGTTGAGAAACAATATATTGTGAGAGGTGTTGAGTTTTATTGTTGAGGAACAATAAATTGTTGTGATCTGTGGAGATCACTAGGTCACAAGGTGACCATGGCATCTATTAGTGAATCACGCTCTTGTACCGGGCTGGTGGTTATTAATAGTATTAAATCGTAATCACGTCTGTGGCCGGACGAGTGGTTACGTTCAGTTAGAGCTCTAGTCTGTCTGCCAAATGTGGAGTGACCTTATGAGTGAAATTGAGAGTAACTCATAAGTGTCTATATATATGTGGTAACCTTATGAGGGAAATTGAGAGTAACTCATAAGGGTCTATATATATATATGAGTCTGTCTGCCAAATGTTGAGTGACATTATGAGGGAAATTGAGAGTAACTCATAATTGTCTATATATATATATATGAGAGTGAGTGACCTTATGAGGGAAATTGAGAGTAACTCATAAGTGTCTATATATATATATATATGAGAGTGAGAAAGTAACGTGGGTTTGTGGTGGTCTTGTAATTTAATAAATCACAGTTCTTTCTTGTTTACTCATACTAGCTGTCAAAAGCTTACCGGGTTTGGTGTTGTTGCAATCCCGGTACACTATTCAAATTGTGTAGCGGGTACTACTACAGGTCAAGAGAATCAGGATGGAGATCGAGCTGCGTAGAGTAGCTGCAATTGTGTCGATCTAAATTACTTTGTGAGGTGTATTATGCTCATTTAGAGCTTTACAATATTGCTTGTGAGAGTGAATTGTAATAATGAACTCGAGGTTTCGAGATTTGGAGTTTGTGTACCGTGTGGTGAGGTTATATTGAGAAAAAAATTCAGAACGTTTATTTGATTAAGTGGTTTAATTCATGTTTCGGATTTGAATTTATTATTCAAAATTCGGGGCGTGACACTCTCAGTTGTGATTAGTACGGTGTATGTACAAACAAGACTCCACGTGCATGGATATTTATGTCATTATGTGTTAGCATTTTAGACATAGTGATGTTTGTTCTTAGTAGTAATCAGTTACGGCGCCAAATAAATTACTGTTACGGCTACAAAATAAAAAATACGATCATTAAATCATCTTTATTAGATGAAATGAAATCCATGGTAACCTCAGAGTTACGTTGGTGGTACTAAGAGACATAGCTCAAGTACACCGGCCATCACTGCAGCCAAAAGGACTCAAGCCTCCGCCTGCGGTCATAACCAAATATCACACCATAGAAAGAGGTCACAAAGTTGCTTGCTATGTCAAGCCTAATAATTTGGTTTTGTCCAAATATTATCAGTCTTGCATTAGTACCTAGCCTCTCACTAAAAAGAAAAGAAAAGATTTGAGATAAAAAGAATAGATTTGAGTTTGGTCAGTCTACATGGTTCTCGTTAAAAGAAACACTACCTTGATCACGTTTTTTAAGTATCTATACTAACGATGTGAGAAGACCCTCTGGGATTGAAGTTTTGGAACCCAAACTGTATTTGGTGGACCAGACTGATAAACTTCATTTTGTAGGGAACAAATAGCATCAAGAAAGAAATTGATCGTTAAACTATATATTTCTCTCACACCCTCCACAGGTTTTGATCATGAATTATGAATCTTTTTGATTTAATTATATGGTTCAAATGTCCAATATTGCCGTTAATATATGCCCTTGAAATATAAACTACTTTGATACAAATAAACCCTAAATCCAGAAACAAAAGCTGTTGTTCATCTAATACTGGTGCAAGCGACCATTTACGTACATTTAATTGAACTGCCATCAGTGACATGACCATTTATAACGGAGCATGGTAACCCCCAATTTTTCTTCATTGTTTTAGGTGTCGGAAATTGTCTTTAACAGTTTAACCTATTTATATCAACAAAATTGTATGTAATTAAGATAGATGGGAATTCGTGTGAAAAATGTATATTCATAGAGGATCAAATTTCTTTCCAGATCCTGATCTAACGTAGAGGAGAAAAAGAAAATTACATGGGAGGAAGGAAGTCTATATCATACAAAGTACTTTCCCAATAGTGAACATTCTTGCTAACAAGGTCGTCCATTTCTAGATTTGGTTGCATTTAGCAATTGGGTTCCGTAGACCAACTGAATTTAAGCCTTCATACATGAATCATGATCAACAAAGTTCTCCTTGGAGCAATTGAAGCTCTGTTCCCCTTGTGGGACCAATTAGCTTTCTTTCTAATTTTCATGGTCTGAAAATCTGGTGAGTAGATCGGAAGCTGGTATTCCTCAGCTTATTCTACATATCGCATCATATCTTCATATGTGATGGAATGGAGACCACTTCTGGGACACCAGTAGCACGGGATTTCAGATCCATCCTTCTGGTGTTCAGTCTTAATCTCCCAGACATCAGGAATTGGGCCTGGCAAGTTCTTATCCACCATATTGGAGAATGATGCTTTTCTTTAACGGCGCTCTCAGCAATCTCTCCCTTCTACTTCCTCTGCGATTGAGGGTCGATTCTTGAAAGAGGAAAGATGCCTCCAAGTCCACGTGTTCCCATCCTCCTGATCCAAACAGAGGTGTTCATATTCCGACATAAGAAAACTATGCATGAAGCACACATATGAGAATTGGGAAATAAAGGAGAAAAATATCAAACAGAGTGATACCTCAATCTGGTAAATCATGGATTCGATGCTCTGAACCCTAAGGGAACAGAAAGTTGAATAACAGACCACCATCTACCTCATCGTCCAGGCCTTCAGTCGACCCCTGAAATGCCCTCACCATTCTCTCACCAAAACCTAATCAGATGATTGGAAATATATATTTGTTGTGTGGCTACTGACTCAATCTGTATGTCAGTTTTATAGAAGAGGTGGAGGGTTCTAGAAGGGTGGTTTTAGAAAACCAGGTGCGTTAGTCTGGTTTTGATGCTTGATCCCCATGCCAGTTCCAGAAAACAGGCCAGGTTCAATGTAGGATCTGCTTTTTTGGGGCGAGCCTCACGTTTTGAGTGAAATGGTCGATAGTAGAAAGAAAGGGAAAATGATAAAAAATGTCATTTTGAAGTGCCTTATTATAATTTAAACACCACAAATGTCCCCATGATAATTAAGGTCACCTGTTCACAACCTACCACTAGAGTTCAACTTAATTACAAAACCTGCCACCGTCAGTTTCATTACCAGTTAACTGCAAATTTCCCAACTGTTTATCTTCTCCAAATTATAATTCCGAATTTCAAAGTTCCAAAACCGCTCAAACCTACTCCGTCTCATCTTCATCTCCGGCGGCCACATTCTGAGACACATACATTCTCCGACGACAGTTTTGCTCAACGGTGAAGCAGCGCCGAAGCAAAACTACTTCACAGAAAAGCCCCAAATTTTAGGGATTCGAAGAATTGCAGAACTCGAATCGTCTACCTCGACCGGGTAATCTTTCAGTCTCGATTCTCAGAAACTTCTCTTACTTAATTTCGAGTCATTGATATAGTATTTAGTTTTGGAATTATAAGTCGAATATGATATAATTATTTCTGCATTTGATTCTGAAACAAAACAATTCGATTCCAAGTTTTGGTTTGAGTGAAGATTTAAAGCTTTTTTGAGTGGAGATGATCAATGACTGTCTTCAAATTTTAGTTTGATGCTGTAACATAGCCAGTGACATAGGTTACTGACTGGGTATCATTTGATTTTGGAGGGGCTCTGTTTCCATTTTGGTGTGATTTGATACAGAGACATGGACAGTAACATAACCATTTATATGGAGATAATGACTATGTGTCATGCTGTTTAGGCTTTAGGCTTTACTTGAATGGAAATTCTGCTAGTGCAAATACATATTTTATAGGCTCAAATAATGAAACTGGCCAGTGAGGTCACTGGCCAGGTCGCTAGACAACTCAAAAGGCCAGATAAGTCACTGGAAAAGGCCAACTCATTGGCAACGTGTGTTAACCTCCTGTCAGTGATCATGTAACTGATCATGTAACTGGCCATGTAACTGGCCATGTAACTTACAATGTATATAACTGAACATGTAACTGATAATGTAACTGATCATGTAGCTGACCATGTAACTTACAATGTATGTAACTGAACATGTAACTGATCATGTAACTGACGTTGTAACTTACAACATATGTAACTGGCCAAGTAACTGATCATGTAACTGACGTTGTCATTGACATGAGCTGTAACTGACCATGTAACTGATCATGTAACTTACAATATATGTATCTGGCCAAGTAACTGACTACGTAACTGATTATGTAACTGCAAACTCAATGCTAACCTTCTTATTTTTTCAACAGAATTTAAACATCAGAAATGGCAAGAACAAAAAGAAAAGAAAGGGAACCAAGCGATGATGACGAAGACTACCAAGAGGTGGAATCAGAAGATGAAGAACACGATCGAACGATACACAGAAAGAAGAATTCGGAGAAGAGCTTGAAGAAATCAAAAAAAAGGAGACAGGAAGAAATAGAAGAAGAAGAAGAAGAAGAAGAAGAAGAAGAAGAAGAAGAAGAAAAAGAAGAACCAACACCGAAGAAGATCCCCAAGAAGAGCTTGAAATCAAAAACAAAAAGACAGGAAGAAACAGAAGAAGAAGAAGAAGAACCATCACTGAAGAAAATTCCCAAGAAGAGCTTGAAATCAAAAAAAAAAAGACAGGAAGAAACAGAAGAAGTAGAACAATCACCAAAGAAGGGTTCCTCTTTGGTGCTGTTTCAAAAAACTGAAGCAGCACCAAAGAGGAAGAGAAATGTGAAACCAGGACATGTGCAGTACAGGTGCACATTAATAAGTTTCTTGAACACAATTAAAGATAACAAGAAGAATCTCAGTGCAAGAACATTAGATTTGCTCAGGCAGTCACCATTTGGAAATATTGTCGATGCATTCCATGGTGGCTACATAGAGGAGAAGTCAGCCAAGAAATCTGATGATTTCATTCCACTCCTCCTGCAGGCCTACGACCATGAAAATGACCTCTTCTTCTTTGGAAAGAAGAAATTCAGGATCTCAACAAGAGATATTTCAAAGATCCTAGGAATGCCAGAAAAAGGTCAGTTGGTCCCAAAGACTTCTGAGGGTGCATATCAGTCCGACTTTGTCCAGCAGTTTTTTTCAAACACAGCGAGAATTAACAAGAGAGCCGTGGAGAAAGCTCTGCAAGATGCGCTCAAGGACAATCCAACAACAGAGGAAGGGATTGAGAAGAAGGACAAAAATGTGGCAAGATTAATCTTGCTGGACTTGTCCATCAAGTTTCTGTTCCCAAACGCAGGAGGAACAATTTCATGGGACTACGTCAAAGCCTGCGAAAATTTGGATAAGATCGGATCTTATGACTGGGCAAGGGAAGTTGGAAGCTTCTTAAAAAAGTCTATAAAGACTTTGAAAAAGAAAAAGGAGTCAACCAGCCCATATGGTAATACGGGAGGCTGCGTTCTGATAATACTGGTAAGTTACTGTCAGACTGAAATGTAACTGGTCAAGTCACTGATCAAGACAAACTGCATGTCATTCGTCAAGTCACTATGACTAATTTTTTTTTGTTTTTTGTGCAAGCAGTATTGGTTCTGTCAAAAGACTGGAAAAATCAAGCCAATATCTGGAAGGGAGAACGAAGATCATGGGATGAGAAAATGGGACATCCAGAAGCTGATACAGAATTGGACAAGTTTTAACAGCTTGAAAAAACTAGAGGTATTTTCTTCTCTGTCAAAGTAGTTGTCACTAGGCACGTCACTGGCCAAGTAACTATCTTGGTTAAAAGTCACTGATTAAGTCACTGTCACACTGCATGTTCAATGGCCAAGTCACACTTCATGTCACTGGCCTTCATAACTGTTGTAAACATGTCATTGCTCATGTCACATAGCATGTCACTGACATATTGAATATGTTTCTTTCAGAAAATCTTTGAAAACCTGAAGGAGGATAGAGAGGAATCAGAATCCGAGGAAGAGGAGAATAGATCAGATGAAGCAAAGACAGTTCCGGAAGGAGAGGAAAAAGGAGCTGATGATCAGAATTGTGAAAACGAAGAAGATAACCTACAAGTTGAGGTGGCTGAACAGGAAACAACTTCAGAAAAAAAACAAGTGGGAGAAAGAGCTTCAGAAAAAGGAGGAGGAGATAAGATATATGACTGTGGAGAAAGATAATTTGAAGAAAAACTGAACGAAAAGGAACAGGAACTAAGGAAAATCACGGAGGACATGGTGAATCTGGAGGAACGAAATGCTACACTTGTGACCGAGAATTTCTGCCTTGCATCATCGGTGAAGGAGTTAGAGATAAAATTGAAGGAATTGGAGCAAATGTTGAGCCCAAAGACTCACACATCAACAGCAGCTCAGCAGCACAGCTCCCCACCACCTAACTCAGCAGAAGAAAACACAGAAAAGAAAGATCAATCGACTGTTGAGGAAAGTCAGTCCCAAGGGATCTGCACAGTCGAAGAATCTGCAGTAGCAGCAGCTCAATCTCCACCTCACTGCACAGTGGCAGAAGAAACTCAATCGACACCTCCATCACACAAGGACTCACAGTTCCAGAGCCCCACAGTCCACATGCTCACAGTGGCGGAAATGGAACAACAAGCTGACATGTTTCAGATAGTGAAAAGTCCTATAGTTGAAGAAGCATCTCAACTTCGTACGTTGAGCATAGAGAAAGAGAAGAAGACACCAGAGCAGAGCAAAAAGGGCCAGTTAACAATGCACCTTACACAGCAACATTCTGGTGAAACGGTATCATCAATGGGTCTCTACTCTTACGTTGTGAGATTAAAGAATAGGAGAAGAACATAGAAAAAGGACAACATTTACTGGTGGGGGGATGTGAAAGCAAAACGACAGAAGAAAGCAAAGGAGATTGAAGAGAGATTGAAAGAGGCTGAAAAGAAAGAAAAAGAAGAAAAAGAAAAGGAGATGAAGGCCTCACTGCCAGATGCTGAACGTAAAAGGCTAGAACAGATGGTAGCACAACAGAAGTTGGACGATGTACCAGAGGATGTTCGGGAAGCAATAAGACAGATGGACGCTGCAGAAAATGCACAAATCAATAAAGAGCAAGAAGAGAAGCAGCTACCTCCTGAGGTCGTAGACTGGGAGGAGAGCAAAGTATACAATTTTATGGACCAGGACACCAAGAGGAGAGTCCAGAAATACTGGCAAAATGCACCATCAGGGTAATACTTTAATTAAGTCAAAATTCTATTTTAAACTTATTGTCACTGGCCAAGTAACTGTTTATGTAACTATCAAAGTAACTGGCCAGGCCATCTTTCATGTATATGGCGAAGTCACTGGCCATGTGAAGTCAATGGCCAAGTCACTGTCCATGTAACTGACAAAGTAACTGGACAAGTAAAGTCGCTGACCAAGTCACTGTCCATGTAACTGCGGAAGTCACTGGCCAACGAGTTGGGCAAGTGAAGTCACTGGGCAAGTCATTGGCCATGTGATTTTTAAATAACCAACATCACAATCTATGTTACTTACACTATTCATTCTTTTGCAGAGTATACTTCTGGGATGGAAGACAGTATGGAGCACAGGTTTCAAGACAGGATTTAAAAGACATGATCATGGACGAACCGATAGCAAGAAATTGCATCGAATGTTATGGAATTCTCTTGACTGATCAGCTGTTGGAGAAAGAATCACAAGACTTGGATGTCCCAACTTTTATGAATCCCTTATGCTGGGTAAGTAGTGGAACGATTATCAATCTACAATCAAAGCAAATAATTCTTAATTGATAATAACTTGTCTTCTTTTTTTCTTACAAACAGAATTCTACAGAAAATTTGACGGTGTATTATGTACATCTGTACCTCTGCGAACCACTGTTCCAGAATCTGGCAAGATCCAACTATATATTCTTCCCAATCTCACATGAATCAGGATTTCATCATACACTGCTCATTTTTGACAAGGAATTAAATGAATGGTACCACTGTGATTCAAAAAGACCGAAAAAACCATCAACTGGAAAATCCTTTCAAAATGTCCAAAAAATGGTATGGATCACTTTCGTCATACTAATTTCATATATTTAATTTAAGCAGAAAGCATATTATTGATTATGTTGCGATGTTGGAAATGCAGGTTGACATGGTCGAACTTTGGATGACAGCAGTAAAACAACAAGCAGATGACATGCTGGAACAGGGATGCAGAATGAAATTTGATGAAAAGAACAGTTCAGAAGAAGAACTGAAAATGATAGAAGTTCCATTGACTGAAACCGAGAGAGAAAGCATAAAGTGGATCAAGGATAACTATAAACAAAAAATGGCAGTGACAGAACTCAAAGACAACCCTCAGCAAGGAAAAGATTCGTAAGTACACAGCTCTTTAAAAATGTCAATATAATCATTATAAAGTTCAAATTCATTTACTTCAATTTTTATATGATGAACAGATTGGATTGCGGACATTTTGTAATGTACACAATGGAGATAATTTCGAAAAAAGGGAAAGTTCCAAAGAAGCTCGCAAAGGATGATATTTTGAATTTTAGAGCTCATGTTGTAAAGTCATTTGCAGAAAGTAGGCACAGCTGGAACTCAAAACATAATGAAGTGTAGAAATTTGTTTAGGCAATAGGATAGGTTATATAGTTTTTTCGAATTGATTCATCATATATATCCATTCATTTGTTCAATCGGAATTTCCATTTTTTAATATTTTCTTGCAGATATTGCTTCAGTATATAAAAGTTTGTTTGATATGATCTTCTGAAAAGTTTGTTTGATATTGCTTCAGTATGTAAAAGTTTGTTTGATATGATCTTCTGATCGAAACTGAATGTCACTGGATATGGCAACCTGAATGTCATAGACCAAGTCACTGGTCAAGTAACTGTAAAAAAAATTCATGTCCTTATGAACCCTATAAAGTAACTGGCCAAGTCACTGGCAAAGTAACTGTAAAAAAATTCATGTCCTTATGAACCCTATAAAGTAACTGGCCAAGTCACTGGCAAAGTAACTGACAAAGTCACTCACTAGCAAAAGACAAGACATTACCAAACTGATCTTTTTATTTTTAAATGCAGCGTGCCGCTGCACTGCAACTGCAGCGTTCCGCTGCACGACAACAAACAAAGTTTAAGTTTCAATTAAAAATCTGTAAAAGGTAATGTCATGAGCCAAAACATAAAGCAAGTAACTGTAAAAAAAATTCATGTCCTTATGAACCCTATAAAGTAACTGGCAAAGTAACTGTAAAAAAAATTCATGTCCTTATGAACCCTATAAAGTAACTGGCCAAGTCACTGGTCAAGTAACTGTAAAAAAAATTCATGTCCTTATGAACCCTATAAAGTAACTGGCCAAGTCACTGGCAAAGTAACTGTAAAAAAATTCATGTCCTTATGAACCCTATAAAGTAACTGGCCAAGTCACTGGCAAAGTAACTGACAAAGTCACTCACTAGCAAAAGACAAGACATGTTTGGTAATCTTTTTATTTTTAAATGCAGCGTGCCGCTGCACCGCAACTGCAGCGTTCCGCTGCACGACAACAAACAAAGTTTAAGTTTCAATTAAAAATCTGTAAAAGGTAATGTCATGAGCCAAAACATAAAGCAAGTAACTGTAAAAAAAATTCATGTCCTTATGAACCCTATAAAGTAACTGGCCAAGTCACTGGCAAAGTAACTGTAAAAAAATTCATGTCCTTATGAACCCTATAAAGTAACTGGCCAAGTCACTGGCAAAGTAACTGACAAAGTCACTCACTAGCAAAAGACAAGACATGTTTGGTAATCTTTTTATTTTTAAATGCAGCGTGCCGCTGCACCGCAACTGCAGCGTTCCGCTGCACGACAACAAACAAAGTTTAAGTTTCAATTAAAAATCTGTAAAAGGTAATGTCATGAGCCAAAACATAAAGCAAGTAACTGTAAAAAAAATTCATGTCCTTATGAACCCTATAAAGTAACTGGCCAAGTCACTGGACAAGTAACTTTTAAAACTAATGCAGCATGCCAATAAATAGAACAAGTAAATGTAAAAATTGAAGTCACTGCTTATGTCACTTTCTATGTTTGAAATTACCTATCTAACCATTCAACTACAAGTAAACTGCCAGTGGCAGTTATCTAACCCGAGGGCGACTATTTCTCTTGGTTCATTTTACAATATCTTTTCACAATTTCAAAACTCAGAGAAACTTTATACGATTTTTGCCCTAAACTCAGAGAAACTGCTCAAAAATTTTCTCTCCGACTAAAACAGAGGACAACGACTGATTTCCTCCACCGTGAACGGTGGGTAAGCAAGAGTGATTCACCGACTAAGCCCCAAGTTTTACGGTTCTTCAAATTTACCGAAAACATTTGAAAATCTGTGCTCGTCAGACAGCCGCCGGTAACTTCCTCCTCCTTTCATATAATTTCGATTTGAATAGCTTGCGTTTTGTTTGAATTAGAAAAGATATTTCAATTACATGTGGAGTCTCATCAGAGAATGAATTTGCATGCGACATTTGTTTGACTTACATGTGGAATCTGATGAGAAAATGGTGAGACTTGTTTAAATTACATGCGGAATCTAATGAGAAAATGATGATTTCTGTTTGAATTACATGTGGAATTTGATGAGAAAATGAATTTCCATGTTAGTTTTGTTTGAATTACATGTGGAATTTGATGAGAAAATGAATTTCCATGTTAGTTTTGTTTGAATTACATGTGGGATGATGCGAGAAAATTTCAGCCTTTTGTCATTGTTCAATGTCTTTGTCACTGCCCATGTCGCTGCACTGGTCACTGGCTATGATCATGTAACTGGTCATGTAACTGGGCATGTAACTGTTTATGTCACTATCATAAACATGTGCATAAATATGTCACTGGTTATGTAACTATTAAAATAACTATTGAATTCTAATTTTCATAACTGTTTACAGGATTTTTTTTAAAAAGTTCGAGGAATGGACCAACTAAAAAGAAAACAAAGTGAGGAATCCGGAGAAGAACAATCTAAAGAACAAAGTCCAGAAGAAACAATTGGGGAAAAGTTGAAAGAGATAAAATGGAAGAAAATGGAAGAGAGAAAAAAGCGAAAGAAGAAAACTGAAGATGAAGAAGAATCAAGTGAAGTTGAGGAAGGAACAACTGGAGATGAAGAAGAATCTGATGAAGAACAAGTCCGGGGTAAGAAGACGAAGAAGGAAAAAAAGAAGAAAACTGGAAAGCAGAAAAGAAGAAAACTGGAAGGAACTGAAGATGAAGAAGAATCTAATGAAGAACAAGTCCGCAGTAAGAAGAAGAATAAGATTAAAAAGGAGAAAACTAAAAAGGAGAAAAGAAGAAACAGGGAAGAAAATGAAGATGAAGAAGAAGTTCGTGCCAAGAAGAAGAAGAAAATGGATAAAAGCAAGACAAAAAAAGAGAGTACAAAGAAGAAGGAAGAAACTGATGAGGAAGAAGATACAAAGGATGATGAAGAGGAAAAAGTCCCAGGGAAAAGAAAAAGATATGTAAAAGAGGGTTATGTGCAGTATCGCTGCACAATGCTTGCTTTTCTGAAAACAATTGCAGAAAACAAAAATAACTTGACTGAAGGGACTTTAGAGCTGCTGCAGAAAACACCCTTTGCAACGCTGATAGATGCATTCCATGGAGGTTCAATTAAAGAAAAGGATGCAAAGAAATCGGATGATTTAATCACACTTCTGCTACAAGCATACAACAGCGACACAGACCTTTTTGTGTTTGGGAACAGGAAATTCAGAATGTCAACAAGTGATATATCTATGATTTTAGGAGTGCCGGGATCCGGGTTATCAGTACCAAAGACCAAAGAAGGGGCATACAGATCTGAGTTCGTGACTAAATACTTTGACAAAAAGCAGAGGATCAACAAGGCGGCTGCAGAGGAAGCTTTGAAGAAGGCATTGGCAGAAACTCCAGAAACAGGGGATGAAAAAACGAAACGGGACAGAAATGTTGCCGTATTAGTACTCTTGAACCTTTTCATCAAACTCCTGTTCCCAAACTCTGGAGGAACAATATCTTGGGACTATATAAGAGTCTGTGAAGAGGTGGAAAGTCTGGGAAAATATAGCTGGGCAAAGGAAGTTGGCGACTTCCTTAAAAAATCAATTAAACGAAAGGCAAAAGAATCCCAAAACATGGCAGGTTGCGTGATATTGGTGATGGTAAATTCCCGTACCTTGTTAAAAATTTGTTTATGCATCATTTTGCTGTCCCATAATTAACTACGTATGCTGTTGTAAGTACAAAAACTAGATCAGTGTCATGTCATTGGTCAGGTCACTGGACAGGTAACTGGCCAGGTCACTGTTAATGTTACTGTCAAGTTTATGTCACTGACAATGTCACTATTTATGTATTTGCATATGTCATTGGTTATGTTT
The DNA here is from genome assembly GCF_958449725.1 of Rosa rugosa. Lineage (NCBI taxonomy): Eukaryota > Viridiplantae > Streptophyta > Magnoliopsida > Rosales > Rosaceae > Rosa > Rosa rugosa. The sequence goes on along the minus strand of NC_084820.1, from coordinate 51,773,906 downwards.
GTGATATTCATATGGCTAAGCAGCTGTTTGAAAAATAACTAACTAGTTTTCTATTTTTATTTTTTATTTTCCAAACAGTATTGGTTTTGCCACAAGACGGGAGTAGTGCCGCCAATCTCTGGAAGAGAAACCGAAAAACACGGAATAAGAAAGTGGCAATTAAAGACCCTGATAGAAAAAAAAGGGGATTTCAACACCATGGGGAAGTTGAAGGTATGTTAATTTGATGTAGATAAACTAGGTCACTGGTCTTGTCACTGGTCCTGTTAATGTCGTAGGGTTCCAACTGGTCAAGTCACTGAGCAAGTCATTGACTATGTCACTGCTGATGTTATTGTTATATTTTCATGTCACAGTGCATGTATCTTTCCATGTCTATGATTGTGTTGTTGTTTTATTTCTGTCACTGCTTATGTCACTGACAACTTTTGTAATTTTGTTTCAGAAAATCTTTGATAAAGTTAAAGAAGATGCAGAGGAAGAAGATTCTGAGTCTAATACAGACACAGAAAGTAAAGAAAAAAAGAATGATGGGCAAGAAGATAATGTTGAAAATAGAACCAGTGGAAACATTAACAATGAGAAGATGGAGAGAGATATAGGGAAGACCAATGAAGAGAAGAACGAATTACAGAGAAAGCTGGAGGGAAAGGAAGAAGACACTACTACAAAAAAAACATTTAAGGACGTTCGAAAAACGTCTTTGAAAACTTTAGATGACACGCAAAAAAAACGTCATGTATCAAGGAGTCATTGTAAGTGCCTTTTAAGGACGTTGGAAAAACGTCCTAAAATGTCTACTAGGACGCGTGAAAAGTGTCCTTGTATCTCTAGAAAACGTCATCTAATGTCTTCTAAGACGTTTAAAAAACGTCCTCTAATATCTATTAGGACGTTCAAAAAATGTCCTCTAATGTTTACTATGACACTAGATAAGTGTCCTTAAATCTAAAAAAGATGTCCTTGTATGTATTAGAGGACATCTAAAAAGTGTCGACATATATGAAAAAACGTCCTCAAAACTTCCATATGAAACCCAAAAAAAAAAAATATTGGCAACCAATGATCTATGAATGCCATATACCAACCAAAATTATATATTATTGACCAAAGTGCTGTTTGAATGATACCAAATACAAAATTCCTAGTAAGTTCCTATCTACATCAATTTCCTCACGGCTGCACTACATCCAAGTTATCTTTGAACTGCAAAAACCATTAAAGAGTATTACAAAATTTGTCAATGCTAGAAGTAATGCTAAAAAGAAGATAACATGCACAACTAATTCATAAGCATGAAGTACTGTCTTAAAAGAGTACATGTCCTAAACATTTTCTAACTACTAATAATTAATACTCGGTGGTTATAGTGTAAAGGCAAGAGCAGTAGGACTTTTCTGGACAGATAATATGAGCTCAAGACAGTTCAGACTTATGTGGTTATAGTTCTAAGTTCCAAAGCATATGTATAAGCATTTTTAAAGAAGAAACATGAAAGACAAGTTAAGTGATCAAAATACTGCATAAGAACAAACACACAGCGTTGACCATATTACTAATCAAATTACCAATTATGATCTTGAACTTACATATCTATGTGAATAGCATCCTTCCATACCCAATGCTGCTCATATTTTTCTCACCAAACCTGCTCAAACGTTAACAAGAAACCCAAATAAGAATGTTAATTTCAGCCTTGAAATTCAAATACCCAAAACACTAAGACGAAATGTCTAAGAAGCTTCTTTCTTATCCAAGAACACAAATACATATAAGTAAAATGTGTAGAAACCCACTAAATAAAAGGTGAGATTCACATTTAAGAGAGAAGCCAGATGAATTATGCAAGCTATAAATTTAGATCTCAAGTTGAGAAACAAACCAATATTGCTGCACTAAGTACAAGTTAGGAACTGCAATCCCAACTGAGAAACAAGCCAATATTGATGCACTAAGTACAAGCTAGAAACTGAGATCCGAATTGAGAAACCAACCAATGTTGGTGCACTAAGTATAAGCTAGAAACTATATCCAAATTAAGAAATAAGCCAACAAAATTATTTGTCTTTATTACCAAACTTGAACTAGCCTTCATGTATAATACTTAAATTAAACAACACACAATACAAGCATATAGACTAGAGAAATATGAGAATACCATGCAAGCTGCCAATATTTTCAGGGTGGGTAGAAATCCTTTGCTGGCTAATGGCATTATCCCTTTGCATAACCACTGTCTTTTCCTTGTTTTTTCTTCCTCACCAGAATTTTTTACCACTACCCTGTTCAGGAACAAAAAAAGCCAAAGAAGGAATGCTAAATCACCACACAGAAAACTGAAAAAGTACAATTATAATAGCATCAATCACTAAACCCTAACCAAAATAATACAATTAAGGAGTTACAATAGCCATAGAAAACGTATTGAAAATATAGATTATACATACATTAGCCCATCGACATGAAAAAGGAAAAACTGTGCAATTTGGGAAACTAAATTAGTTACATGGAGAAGAAGGGTTACCTGGAACCATAATTGCTCAAATACCTGCAAACTTCAAAGAAAAACACAGGAAAAAATCAATTAGGTAGGAAACTCCATAGTATCTGAGAACTTCTTCCCAGGTTCACATAAGCAAGAACATACTATCAGATACCTCGCTTGTAAGTGTTAGATCTGACCCAGCTAATCTACTATAGGGCAGAGCCGGCCCTGGGATTTCCGGGCTCTAGGCGGAAAAAAAAAATGGGGGCTCCCTACCTTTAAATATATTTTATAAAAAAAAAAAAAAAAAAAAAAAATCTCTTCTGTACTCTCATTCACATTATCATTCTCATTCTCATTCTCTTGTACTTGTTCAGCATTTGCGTTGAAGTACATCCGGCTTGAAGCTTAACCAATGCCTCTCTCTTTTGCTTCTCTTTTCTTTTTTTAACCCCAGAAGGATACTTCCTAATCGGAGCCATCATAACCTATAAAAGATAAAACAGATATGGAAATTTTGATATAAACATATTGCCATATAATAAAAAATATCAATGTATCAAACCAACAAAACCATTTTCAATTCAAACTTACTGTCATAGTGCCATACAAATTATACAACACCATTATCTTATTATTAAACAAAGCAAAAGCAAAGAAAAACAATTTTCAATTAAAACTTTAAGATATGTTTACAATACTTTTGTAAACGGATGAATCATGAAGTTTCTAGTTTTTCATAATTGAGACCTTAATCAATGTGCCTTGTACTATTTTTTTTCTTTTCTTATATTGCTCGGTTCTCATATCTATGGTTCAGTTGCTCTTTGACCAATAAAGAGCAGCAGAGATGGGAATGAGAAAATAATAAACATATAATGAAGCTACAGAACAATGATCATAACTAGACAACCTAGAAATGAACTACATAACATTATTCTTATTAAGATTAGATCAGCACAAATGAACCAAGAGATACGAAGCACAATAGTAGCACAAACAATCAATTTGAAATTAAAGAATAAAGGAGAACCAGAAGCTTTCATCTCTTACATTCCTACAGACCCACTCACCAACCCAGTATCCAAACGCAAATTATCATCACCCAGTACCCAAACACAAATCATCATCACCCAGAATCCCAGATCTCGACCTTTCGTTTCTACCCAATTGAAGAACTAGAAGAGACATGGAATTCGAGCAAGAGAGAATTACCTGGAGAAATTTCTGGACGAATTTCGTGACTTTCGTCTGAAAGTGAGGAGAGAGATTTGGGAGAGCACTCAAAGCAGCAGTCGAGATCCTTTTCTTTTTTTTCTTCCCTGCACCTGCCAATACAAATACAACTGAAATTTTCCAAATTGCAAAGACTCCAGATTTTCTACAAGAAAATTCTGAAATTTTGAACAAGACACTGAAATCACTAACACTAAAACCCAGCCTGAATTTTCAACTTTGATTGACTAAGGATTCTACTCCTCAGCTATTCTATGTCTTGATTTTGAATGGCAAGGAAGAAGATTAGGGTTTTCTGGGTGATGAGAGAACAGTGATGATGGATGCAACGAGGTGAGAAGAGTAGAGAAGTGCTGATTGATAGGACGAAATTCGGTGAAATATTTCCATTTGACGGGAAAATTTGATAATGAAAGTGAAACGGAAGGGTTTGCATCTAAGAAGGAACACAAAAATGGCTAAAGCAATTTGGGGGAAAATGAAAGATGAACGCGCGTGCATTGGATTGAATTCCTAGAAGGGGACTTTTCCATTATTTTTATTATTCAACTATTAAGGTTTTTGGGTATTGTGTGAATCGAACCCCACACCTGGAGGACGTCTAGACGCGCTAGACTTAAAGCAGCTTCTCCTGTTTTTGCTTTTGAAGAGGTAGTCATGAGTTGACGTCCTAACATTTATACAAGGACATTAAGTTTCAAAAAACGTCCTTGAAAAAAATTGTGGGTGTCCCGAATCATGTTTTCTGTAGTAGTGAGAGCTAAGTGCTTTTAAAAAAGAAGTTGAGGAGAAAGAAAAGGAAATTGGCAGAATAAACGAAGAGAATGAGGATGTGTTATTGGAAAATGAGGTGCTGAAAATTGAGAAAGCCTCACTGATTAAAAGAGTGAAGGAATTGGAGGGCATAGTGATGGCACTAACTGAGAAGTATGAGTCGCCAATAGCACGGCCAGGTGATGACAACAAGTCAACTCCTCCTCCCCCACCACCTAGTTTCCCTCCACCAAAATCAAAGGCCCCTCAGGACAAGCCAACTGACACCAAGCACTCCAAAAACACAAAATCTCAAGGTGGAATTCAGGGAACTCAATCACAACCTGCCTACTCCACAGCAAGCGCATCTCAGATGACATCTGCGGAACCTCACTCTACCGACCAAGGACATCAGTCACCACTTCAATGCCTTGCCCAAGTAGCTGCACAAGTTCATTCACCAACCTCTCCTGAGGTTAAATTGAGAATGACGGAAGATGCTTGCACACCAAATACTGCTTGGGTTAATGCATTGTTTGTGTTTCCACCTCCGGGCGTGTTTCAAACTCCTCCTCCAAGAAAAGTCAGTTTGGAAGATATGCAAGCAGAGCCAAACAAGTATCAGATCATTATATCACCAGAGGTTCAGCCTGTTTTTGACGTCGAACCAGTCAATTACATTTCTCCTACACAACAGATGACAAGAGCTGAGTTCATCAAGCCAATTTTAGAGGAGATATCAGGGCAGGACTCAGAATCTATTGGCCTCTATTGTTATGTGGTTAGGACGAAGAGAAAGGAGAGAGTACAAAAAACACATCATATTTTCTGGTGGGACGAGGTGAAAGAGCAAAGGCAGAGGGCGAAAATGACAAGATTCACAGCACTAGAAAAGAAAAAAGGACAGACAACTGAACAGCAGCCACAGGAGGAAGTGATACATGATTTGACGATTAATGTGGATGACGAGGAACAAACAGAAAAAAAACAAAATTGAAGTGATAGATTGGCAAAACCGACAACTGTACAAACTACTTGACAGCCCAACTAAAAGCAAATTAGAGAAGTACTGGAACAAGGCAGAACAAAGGTAATGTTTCATGTTACAGCTCACAAGATAGTGACTTAACTTGCCATGTAGCTGTCCTAGTCACTGGCCAAGTCACTGTCCAGATCATGGCAATTGCCATGTAGCTGGCCTAGTCACTGTCCAGATCATTTTCAAATGCCATGTAGCTGGCCTAGTCACTGGTCAAGTCACTGTCCAGATCATGGCAATTGCCATGTAGCTGGCCAAGTCACTGTCCAGATCATTGGCAAGTGAAAAGTAACTGGCTAAGTCATAGGACTAACAACGTTCTATGTTATGCAGCGTATTATTCTGGGAGGGAAAAGAGGCTGGAAGCGAAATCACAAGGGCAGATGTCAAAATGTTCATAAGCAATCAATCAATAGCAAACAACTGGATTGATTGCTATGGGGAAATGTTGAAGGATGAACTGCAAAACGAAAGTTCACAAAGTTTGGGAAGATCTGCTTTTATGCATACCATGTGTTGGGTAAGTATGACGAGCACTTTCTATAAACATTGAATCCTTATCTCTCATTCTTTGTTTATTTATAACTCGTTCTATGTATTTCTTTCTTTCTTTTTTTAAATAGTATTCGACAATACATTTAACTGTGAGAAACCTCCATCAATACTTGTGTGAGCCGCTGTTCCAAAACATGGGAAAATGCAGCATGCTTTTCTTCCCAATTACCCATAATGAAGAATTTCACCACACGCTCTTGGTCTTTGACAAGGACATACCGCAATGGCTGCATTTTGATTCAATGAAACCAAGAAGAGCAGGAACAGGGGAGTGCTTTAAAAGTATAAAAAAATTGGTAAGAAACTTCTTACTGACCATGTAACTATCACTTACTAATCTGTTAAAAAATACAGGTTGAAATGGTCGAGCTGTGGATGAGAGCAGTGAAAGATCAAGCAGACGATATGCTGCAGCAAGGCTGCCGAATGAAATTTGACAAGAGTCAAAGCACTCACACAAAATTAAAGATGGTTGAAAGTATTTTGAGCGATGACGAGATAAGAACAATAAGGTGGATAAAGGAAAATTATGACGGTGGAAGGATTCCTTTGAACCATGCCAGAATCTGCCCCCAACAAGACGAAGGATCGTAAGTCTATATTCAAAAATTTAAAATGATAACTTTACTGTTACTAAGTTGGTCAAAATCATTAACTTGAAATTTTTAATTGACAACAGATTAGATTGCGGACCTTTTGTAATGTATTACATGGACAGAATGGCAAAAGAGGAGAAGATACCAAACAAAGTCACCAAAGCTCAGATGATGAAGTTCAAAGCTCAAATATTCAAAAAATTTGCAGAACATAAGCAGAGCTGGAACTCAGCAAATTAAGAATTTTAGAAATTTGTTTGTTTAGTTCAGAATTTCAGAAATTTGTTGTTTAGTTCAGACTATGACTTGTATGGATCTTTTTATTCAAGATTAATGCATCTTCTGAATTCATAGGGCAAGTCACTGACTATGTAAATATGAAGGCCGCATATAATTGAAAGTGTCATTGTTAAATTCACTACTGCCCATTATGTAACTGCTTAAGTCACTGGCCAAGTAAAAAGAAAACTGAATGTCATTGGCCAAGTCACTAGGCAAGTTACTGTAAAACTCAAGTAACTGACCAAGTCACGCACTGATAATGTAGCTGACCATGTAACTGACCATGTAACTTACAATGTATGTAACTGACCATGTAACTGAACATGTAACTAAGCATGTAGCTGAATATGTAACTGGACAAAAAACATTAAAACTATAAGTCAATAGAGAAGTCACAGCCAAAATGATATTTCTATTTCAGTTTGCAGCGTGCCGCTGCACCGCAAAGGCAGCGTTCCGCTGCCAATTACCAAATCTATATGCAGTGATCCAACTACAAGTCATTAAACAAGTCACTGCCAAGATAACTAAAAACTAATGTCACAGGACAAGTCAATGTAAACTAATGCCAAAATGGTTATGTCACTGTACATGTAACTATTAAAAACCTGTAGACACAAAGAATACTGATGGATTTATAAAAGAAGAAAGCAGATACACTGTCTCATAGTCAAAAAAAAAATTCCAATGAGTAAGCACCTTACAAGCACTTCTTATCATTTATTGAAAAAAATGAAAAATCAAAACAAAATTTCAAACTGTATTGGAGTCACTTGCTATGTCACTTGCCATGTCACTGTTAAAGGCATGTAGGCAGAATTGAACCTATATCGGAGCTGTACAACTCTTTCTGTTGTGACCATCACATTTTCCACACCTACCACACTTGATCACCCTGGTTTTCTCGCTCCTTTTTCTGAACCTCTTCTTTCTAGGCCTTCCCGGTGGTCTTCTAGTCAAAGGCGGCTGCAATATCACCGCATCTCTACCAAAATCATGCACTTGCTTCGAAATAGAGGGAAGAGGATTAATTGGGAAAGAATAAGTTTCTTGATATTTCTCCACCTTGTACAGCTCATTGACATACAAATACGGGGAAGAACCATGTTGTTGGATCACTACAAGGGCATGGGAACATGGGAAGCCATACAGCTGCCATTCTCCACACGAACAAAAGCGAGTTTCCAAATTTACCATGCTATTGTACTTCTGGCAGTGAACTTCATACACATAGGTATCAGACCTGCTCACTCTCCAATGCCTTCCGACTTCCAAATTCTCCTTCAGCTTCTTTTCAATCACCGGGCACAACTCAGAGAACCATTCCTCAACATCCTGCTTCCGAGCAGCAATTGAAGCCATGGACTTCACTCTAATGCCATCATTAATATCAAGAATAGGAAGACTCTTCAAAGGCAACACCCAATTATTGAAAGACTCAGCCAAGTTATTTGTCATTTCACCAAATCTTTCGCCGTTAAAGTAAGCCATACACCAGTTCTCCTTGGGAAGATCCTCCAGAAATTGAGCAACTATGTCGCCGCCTTCACTCCTCAAGATTTCCATGTTGAACTCATACATCTCCGGTGTTCGAGAATAAGCACAACACATAAACAAGTAAGGAATCCGATCCTTGAGGTAAGAACCAGCTGGAAATTTGTCAGAAAGGTTAGCCATCAGGTGTCTAAAACAAAACCCATGTGGATTATTGGGAAACACTCTAGGGAAAGCACTAACAAGCCCAACATGACGATCAGAAATAAACGTCACCCTCCTCATAGGGTGTTTTGCAAACTCTTCAGCCAAAACCTCAAGAAAAAATCTCCAATTACTCTCATTTTCAGAATCCACAATAGCATAAGCAACTGGATACAAGCCTGAACAGAAAAACAAAATAATGTCACTGTCATGTAACTGTTAATGTCACTGACCATGTCCCTGACATAACTGCAAATTACTTGACAGTGACATGGCCAGCGACATGTCATTCAAATCACATAACATTTAGGTCATTGGACATGTAATCGTCAATGAACATGTAACTGACCATGTCATTAACTATGTAACTAACCATGTCACTTACATTACAAAAAAAACAGAACATGGCAGGAAATAGAAAACAAGAAAAATAAAAAACTACAAATAATGAAGGAGATTCAACCTTGATTGGCATCCTTTGCCGATGCAGCAATAATCTGCCCCTTGTACTTGTTGGTAATGAATGTAGCATCAATGAAAAGAATAGGTCTACAAGATTGAAAACCCTTCATCCATGCACCATAGGTCACAAACATACGCTGAAACCTGTGTGTTTCTCGATGAAACTCAACCACTATCCTAGAGTCGGGGTTTGACTTCATAACAGGCTCACTGAACCAAAGTAGCTGAGCATAAGACTCAGCTTCATCACCATGTAGGGCTGTTTTTGCCAACTCCGTACCATACCAAACTGTACGATAAGCAACATCCAAACCATAATCACTCTTGATCTCATCAGCTATATCAATTGGCTTTTTGTTTGGATTGGCACGAATCTTATCAAGCACAATAGACTTGACAACCTTGGATCCCATCATCTTACTCTTCTGCAAACGAATCACACCATGACAAGTGTGAACATTAACCAACCTTTTAATCATAAAGAAACCATTAGCCCTGCATAAATGAGCCTTCACAAGCCAATTGCAGCCTTGAGAATGTTTCTTAGAACACTGAGCAATAACACGAACCTTGTCATTTCTAACAAACTCATATGAAAAGCCAATTTCTATGGCATACTTACGCAGCTTATCCCTAAACTCAACAACCCCACCCTCAAACTTTTGGCCTTCAGAATGAATATAACTCTCCCAACCTTTCGTCATATAACTCTTCGGTGCCTCTGCCCTATAACACCCCAAATAATCATTCTCATCAAGCATGGTACTAGAATCCTCACACACTGTATTACTCACCACACTTTCACTAATAGAAGGCAAATCAGTAACAAACACTTCAACAAAATCAGAATTGTAACGAACCAAATTCCTAAAAATCATTCTCATATCAACTTCACTCTCTAGAAAACATGAAGTAGAATCCGGAGGAATAATGTACCTCAACATGAAATTGCCTTGAATCAAATCCGGAAAACGAGAGCGTATGGAATTGCATAGGTCAACAAACGACCAATTATGCAACAATGGAACTGTTGCTGCTTCACCAGAATAAATAAACTTGACAACATAGCTTGTATCCATAACAACTGCACAAGAATAAAACAAATCACTATCCATGTCACTACTAAGGAAATCAACAGAATCAACACAAACAAGTCACTGCCAAAGTAACTGTTAAAGCCTGAACAGAAGAACAATATTATAAATATAACTGACCATGTCACTACTAAGGAATCAACAGAATTATCACTGCCAAAGTCACTATTAATGCCTGAACAGAAAAACAACATCATACTCGCAAAATAAATGATAATTCCTGAACAAAACAGCAGTATTAAAAATGTAACTGGCCATGTCACTGATAAAAAAATCACAGTATAGAACAAATATAGTACCGCAATAGCACAAAACATAATCAACAATTCAACATAGCACTGAGTCGACGAAGGAGAAGAACACAGTAATCCAAAACGAACAATTCAACAATTTAACACAAACAACAAAAATACACTGCAAAATCCAAAAACGAACAAATTCACAGAGAGAAGGCTTACCGATCAAATCAGAGAAAACCAGAGAGAGGAAAAAATAGAGAGACTGTAACTAAGCACTGAGTTGACGAAGAAGAAAAACACAATAACGTGATCAAGACGAACACCGACGAAGCCAGTGATCCAGAAAAAGAGAAAAGAGCTGAGGAAGCTCCAAAACCACTTTCAGATCGTCGCAGAATCACAAAGAGAAATCGGAAGCTTCCGACGGAGAGGGCGGCGAAGAAAGAATCTCGGAAAGAGATCTCCGATCAAATCGAATCGGAAGCTTTCTGATCAAAGGAGAGAGAAAATTTGAGCTCCCAGATTTTGAATTGGAAGGTTATAAAGGTTTATTACCTTAGGGGCAGAATCGGAATGATAAAAATTAAAAACTGACCTTTTTTAACATGACCTCATTATTCATAAGGACTAAACTAATATTAATAACAATTCACAATGGACCTTTTTATCAAGTGGGAAACTAGGTGACCTTATTATCATTTCACTCTCTAAAGTAACCTTTTCCATCATTATGTGGTTTAAACCAAATGTAATAAAAAGAAATTAAATAAAAACAAAGGCTCATGTGTGGTGTGAGGAATCAAGCACAAAGGCTTGTTAATTGGTACTATTGCGGAGCAAAGGGTATTGAAGTTGCCAGATGCATGCTTTCCTTATTACAGGGATAGCAAAGCTTAGTTACCGTTAGTTTTACTACCTTAGAAGTTTGCTACAAATATCGGGAATATAATCGAGTTGCACATTTCCTAGTGGAATGAAATGTGTGTATAATTGGTTAGAAGTAAGTTCTATGTGAGTTTTAGTGTGTGAAAATAAGCGATTTCTCTGTTTAATGATTGAAGATATAAAACTCCTATTAAGGTTATTTAGATAATTGATATTTTTGTGGAAATAGCACGGACAGAATACGTGCATAGCCATGCATGTACTAAATTAAACGTTTTACGTTGTCATAAATTTTAACTAACATCTAAATGACTTTTTAATCTGATTTGCTTTAATACATGAGAAGGGATATTCACAAATGAGGTTCATCTATTTATAATAGTATTCTAGGCACATTTAAGTTTGTTATCAGTGAAATCATGTATGTACAAATAAGACTCTTCCACGTGCATGGTTATTTAGTAACTTTATAGGCACAAGTGCACAACCAAATTTGCTCTATACATAAATGGAATTGATGAATTTAAGAATTGCATTTCGTTTTGTAGTTAGGAATGTATTCTTTTCTCATATCCGTTGACACACATTAGATTTAACCTATAAAATTTAAATAAGATTACTAGTTGAGACGAAATTCACTGTTACAAATTTGCTAGAACACAAAGAGATGAAGACAAAGAAGAAGCATCGCAGATTGAGGTCTTGGAAAGTATGTAGAAACTGTAAAGTTAATATGCAGACTGGAAAAAATGAAGATAAAAATATGCAAATACTGGAAATTTGTAAGACTCAAACGTGTTCTAGTACATTCTCAAAAAAAAAAAAAAAAAAAAAATTCTACTCTTTGTAAATACAAAATACAAATAAAAGATGTTGTACAAAACCTTACAATCTACTATAGGAACAAAGAAGTAAAAAGCAAATACAAGGGAAACAAAATTGGTAACTGTATATCCTAGACTGGAAATTCTGAAACTCATAAATTACTTTTTTTTGAGAATGAAAAAGTTTTATTCAAACTGACCAAAACTACAAAACATGGGAATGACCGGTGGTGGACAAGAACTCCCCACTCTCCTCCCTATAAAAATAACCAGTTACGGGTCCGTCATTACCAATGACATCCATGAGCCAAGAAGGCCCAACCCCTAACCAACTACTCCGCCCATTACCCCGGGCTACAACTCCAGCAACAGCATGAGCCGCCATATTTGCCTCTCTAGGAACATATTGAATATTGTGGATATCCAATGCCCCTAGTATCTCTCTGATTCGCTCCACAATAGTACCCTCACTTGCAAGGCATTCATCACTTCCATTTACCATTCTCACAGCCTCCAAACAATCTGTTTCAACCACGAGTCCAGTCCAGCCTCGTTCCATAGCCCATTCAACACCCCTCATCACAGAGAACAACTCAGCTGCACATGGCTTTAATCTTCCAGCGACCCTCTCTCCCATAGCTGCTACCATATTCCCATCGCTATCGCGGCATACACTGCCGATCCCAACCTGTTCTCCATTTGCAGCCACCGATGCGTCATAATTTAACTTTAGACTTCCACCTGGGGGTGGAGCCCAATGTACATCATTCCCAGCTATGATGCAATCATCCACCTGACCCTCATGGTTGCGACCCCGTGCATGCTTTATACTCTCCCATATGGAAAGACCCATTTCATATATCACCATAGTGGGTTTGACTTGCTCACCATGTTGAACAGCATTTCGTTCTTTCCAATTAAGCCAAAGAAGTACAATTAAGAAACATACCTCATCATCCACAAAACTTCCCCATGCACCATGACCCAACTTAGAGAAAAAACTCACCTTTTCCAACACCGCAACACTTGAAGGACACCAATATGTTGCGTGTAAAGGCGTTTCATTTGCTTGTTGGCATCTAGTACATAGAGGAGTATTCACAATACGCCTCGTACACAAAGCACTCATACATGGTATAGTTCTGGTTGAGCACCTCCAAATGAAATGCAGCATCTTTGGAGGGAGTTTGAGCTTCCAGAGATGGCGCTAGTAATCAGAAGCCACTGGTGCCGGGTTTTGATACCCACTACGTTCTCGTACATCCTTAAGGGCCAACCAGTACCTACTCTTCACTGAATACTTACCATGCCGATTTTGATTCCAGATAAGCTGATCTCGGCCTCCCAATCTCACAAGTGGAATACTTAGAATTGCATCAACTTCTTGAGCCGTACTAATCTGCTCCAGTTTTGAAATATCCCACACTCCTGAATCCGAAATCAGTTCTGAAACCTTCATAGACATATCCAAACCACTTTTGTAACTTACACTAAAGCCGTCCAAATCAGGAACCCACGGATCAAGGAAAACCCTAATGTCTTCACCACTACCTACTCTCCATCTCAATCCTTGGTTCAGTAACTCACCACCCCAAACAATGGCACGCCATATAGAAGAAGGGTTCTTACCCACCTCAGCCTCAAGAAAGCTGGTTTTTGGAAAATAACGAGCTTTGAGCATTCTGCTAACTAGAGAATCCCGACTACGCAATAACCTCCATCCTTGCTTTGCCACAAGGGCTTTGTTAAACTGTTGGAACTCCCTGAACCCCAGACCCCCCTCATTCTTACTCAGACACATACGATCCCATCTCCGCCAATGCATTCCTTTACCACCTGGCTTACTCCACCAGAATCGGGCTAAGTGTTTATTAATTTCCTCACAAGTACCAATTGGTAGCTGAAAAACACTCATAGTATACGTAGGAATCGCCTGAGCAACAGCCTTAATGAGTATTTCCTTACCACCCTTTGACAGGATCTTACCTTCCCAACCCTGTACTCATTTCCAAACTCTATCTCCCAGGCCACGGAACGTACGTTTCTTATCTCTACCAGTAATCGTAGGCAGACCCAAATATTTTTCATGGCAAGGGACAACCTTCATGTCAAGCACACCACTACATTCCTCCTTCACCCAAGTCGACGTCCTCGGACTAAAGGAAATAGCAGATTTGTCTGTGTTAATCTTTTGCCCCGAAGCTAATTCATACCTCCCAAAGACCTCCTTCAACCTAATACAATCCTCCTTTGAAGCATCACAGAATAATAAACTATCATCTGCGAAGAACAAATGCGAAATGGAAGGAGCCCCTCTAGCAATAGCAACCCCATGAAGATGATTGTCAACCTCCGCTTTACGTATCAAGGAAGAGAAACCCTCTGCCACAATAATAAACAGGTACGGGGAGATTGGATCACCTTGCCTAAGTCCACGCCTAGGTGTCATTTTACCAAAAGGTTTACCCTTGAGCAGAATAGAATAGGTAACAGTCTCAATACACTCCATAATCAGACCCACAAACTCATAAATTACTTTGGAAACTAAGAGATTAGGAATCAAGACCATTGGAGCCTTTTTGATATACAGGCTTGCTCACCTAAGGGACTGTGAGGGACAAATGCATCTCAACCACATGTATTAAATATAAAAGCAGAAATTATAACAATTTAAAACTGTGCATTTATTTTCAGCCGTCAGATTCACTTGTCTCTCACAGTTCCTTAAAAACTGTCCCTTAAGTGAGCAGGCTTTGATACATATATATATATATATATACTATCGACCATTCACAAAATTGAAAGACCCAAAAGACATCTGATGCAAGAGGGTGTAAATGAGCCGAGCCGGAGCGAATACCAAGGTGATCATGTTCGGCTCATTTGTTTTTTATCGAGCTCGAGCCGGGCTAAAGCTTGAATTTTTTTTTCCATGCTCATGCTCGGCTCGGCTTGAATATTTTTCTTAAGCCCGAGCTAGGCTCGGCTCGGCCCGATTTATTGGACAAGATCGAGCTTAAATAGGCTCGGCTGGGTTCATTTGACTTTAAATTTAAAAAATAAAAAAGGAAGAAAGAAAATTTAAAATAATAATCTAAAATTTGATGTCTAACCATCACACAAATCCCTTTTGACTTTATTGTAATATATTTTATTTAATTCTCAGATTCTTTTTCAATTGAAAAGGAATGTAATAAAAAGAATTAAAGATTTGAGATCAGAAAAATTATATTTTTATTTATACTATAAATTTTCATGAGTCGAGTTTTAACAAATGTCAAGGTTTAACAAACTCGAGCTACTCATGAGCTTGACGAGCCGAATATATCCTTGTTCAAGCTCGGCTTGTTTTTTTGTCGAGCCTAATATTGAGCTCATACTCGGCTCATTTATCTTACGAGCACGAGCCAAACGAGCTAAAATCGAGCCGAATACGAGTCGAACACGAGCTGTATCGAGCCTATTTACAGCCCTAGATGCAACCATTAACCATCTAGATCATGGATGAGGTTCGTCTTTCCAACCTTACACCACCCGGCTCCCCGGCAGTTAAATACTACCACAACTCCAATAAAATCATTCAGATATATTCCATATCTTCAGAATTTCCCCCTAAAGAATTTTTATTTATTTAAAGAAATAAATATAAAATAACGGAATAACCATATACCCCTCATATTTGGATGGAAAACAAAATTTAAAAACTTTGGTACAAGCGGGGAACAAAATTTTCCCACCTGGCTTTGACTCATCAGAGGAAGGCGAAGAATACGGTGGCCACGGTGAGCCCACCCCGGTGGTCGGAGATCGGTGACTGAGGAGAGAGTCCTCTAGATCCACTTTCTCTCTCCTCCCTCTCTCTTTCGTATGTGCTTTTCTCTCTTCCTAGGTTTATAAAGGGGGCCATTCGGCACCAAATTCTTATTCATTCTCTGAATCGCTTCTTCTTCTTGGCGACGGAATATTCTAAAGTAGGCCCAGCCACACAGTCCAGCCGACGTGGGTAGCCCGGGTCCAATGCAAGAGGTGGCGGTGGGGAATTACCGAGCGTTCATCGCCGCTTCGGACGCGTTGCTGGTGATTCGAGACGAAGTGTCCTCCATTGACAAGCATCTTGAATCTCTGGTAATGATTCTCACTATCTCTCTGGTTTGTTTAGGTTTTTTGATTGGATTTTTGAGTTTTGTGATGGATTTTGGTGTGGATTTGGGTTTTGTAGATATGGGAGATCCCAAAGTTGACGAGTGGATGCACTGAGTTTGTTGAATCGGCGGAAGAGATTTTAAGAGGAAGATGAACCAGACGTTGCTAGCGAATCACAGTACATTGCTCGACTTACTTGAAATTCCGCAGCTTATGGATACGTATGTGCTTCAAATGAAATTTACGAATTTTGTTTCGCTACTCTAGATAGTAGAAATCCTTGCTAGGCATTATCAATTTGCATGATTTGGATTTACTTTGCCCAACTGAAAAGTTGTTGATGCATTCATAATCTTAGTGAACTTGGATAGAGTTCCTGTTATGGCTTAGAATCTCCTTTGCTCATTCTAGTGAGTTGGTTTTTGGTTTCCCTGACTTCAAAATTCATAATCATTAGTGGTGAATTGTTTAGAGCCGAACTGAAGGGTTTCGATTGTGATAGGAGCGTGGTTATTAAGTTCAAATGTTGTATTTTTTTAACGGCAACTGATTAATGTATAGGACCAGCCTCATTCATTCCCCTGTTTATGCAGATGTGTGAGGAATGGAAATTATGATGAAGCTCTTGACTTAGAGACGTTTGTTTGCAAGCTTTCAACCATGCACCCCAAGTGAGTCTTGCCGCGCCCTTATTCTTCTATCAACTTATAGTAATTTGAACTGTCAACTTTGTGAAAGGCCATGAATTGAGCTTTCTTTGTTCTTTTGGCCTTTTTGTTTTTCCCCTTTATTCTATAAGGTTGCCCGTTATACAAGCTCTGGCTGCAGAAGTCAGGCAGACCACCCAATCTCTTCTTTCTCAGCTTCTTCAGAAACTTCGCTCAAACATTCAGGTATTGTGTAATTATAATGCACAACCAGCTATGTAATGTGGTTTGTCTATTACATGGATTGTAGAATTTACTAATAATCTTTGTGTATTGCAGTTACCTGAGTGTCTCCGCATTATTGGATATCTACGTAGAATAGGGGTATTTAGTAAGTATGAAATGCGTCTGCAGGTAAGGATTAGGATTTTTTTGTATTGTTTACATTTTTTAATAATCTGGCGCAGAACAGTTGAAATGAGCATCTCGTTGCTTGTATCTAACCTGAATTTTCTGTGTTTTAGTTCCTGAGATGTCGGCAAGTATGGCTTACTGGAATTCTTGAGGATTTGGACAAGAGGAACGCTTATGAGTACCTGAAGGGGATGATTAACTTCCAAAGACAGCATCTATTTGATGTTGTCAATCAATACAGAGCAATATTTTCTGATGATACATCAGGCAATGAAGAAAATCATGATGGCGGTCTTCTGTTCAGTTGGTCTATGCATCAAATTACCTCACTCCTTAAGACTCTGAAGATTATGCTTCCAAAAATAACTGAAGGCGGATCACTGTCGAACATTTTGGATCAATCCATGGTGAGTTTCTTTTGTTATATTTTTGCATTTGGGAATGTAAAGCAATTAAAGGAAATACATACTAGGATATAGTTGGTTTTTTAATGGTCCATGATTTGCAAAAATATCGTCACTCAGTCAACTTCTTCCTTAAATTACATATTGTATATTGAACCAAAGCCTGCAATTGCATGATTAACTTGTGTTTATGCTGCAAAAGATATCCCAATTTTTTTATTTTATTTTTTTCATCCAGG
Organism: Rosa rugosa; assembly: GCF_958449725.1. Taxonomy (NCBI): domain Eukaryota; kingdom Viridiplantae; phylum Streptophyta; class Magnoliopsida; order Rosales; family Rosaceae; genus Rosa; species Rosa rugosa. Next base: position 51,755,911 of record NC_084820.1, on the reverse strand, counting down.
AATATAATTTTCTTGAAATTAGATAATGCTACTCTTGCTTGCATCATTCAAAATTAAGAGGAATACTAGAAGCTCTGCTAATTTATTCTAACCTTTTTACTTTTTTGGTTGTCGACAGTATTGTGCTATGGGGCTTGGTTGGGTTGGGCTAGATTTCCGGGGACTGCTACCATCACTTTTTGAAGAGTAAAGATCTTCAACCCCTTTTTCTTGATGACTATTTATCTTAAATGAGTAACATACATATTCTGAATATTGAACTTGGTTGCTTTTCAGGGCAGTTCTCAACTTGTTCACAAAAAATATGAGTACAGCAGTTGAAAATTTTCAGGTGAATAGTGATGAATTTGAATTGCATTAGTCTGCGAGTTTCAGTTTGCATCAACCAACATGTTGCCTTTATAACTTTTTCGAGTTTTTGGTAATGAGTTTTGACTTGACGTTTTGCTTTATTCTAGTTGGTCTTGGATTCACATCGTTGGGTCCCACTACCAGCAGTTGGTTTTCCAGCAAATAGTGTTAATGATGAAAGTCTGGATGATGTAACTCCGCCATCTTATCTTATGGAACATCCACCTCTTGCTGTTTTTGTTAATGGTAAAAAGTAACTTATACTCTTTTCTTTTTATGGTCTCTAGCATCGATTTCTCAGAGGGCACGCTGGAGTTTAGCATATGATGGGATAATTGTTGGTTGTTGTTTATGATAATTTGATTAATAGGGGAAGATTTGAAAGTGCAGTTTCTATATGTGAAATTTTGGTCAAGTTTCCTTAAGGAAAGTGCTTGTGATACTATAGATATTTGTTTCTAACCCATGCTCCAGATTTGGTTTCTTTTTTCTTTCTGGTTCTTAAATAGAGGTATGATTCATTGGATTGGAGAAGCTACAAGAGCTTAACTTGTCTTCCAACCTGTTGGAGTCAGTGTCTGACACCATTGGACTGCTGCAAAATAAGGTTGTAGGTGTCTTTGGCAACAAGCTTGCTGCTCTTCTTGACTCTTATTTGGCAACAAGATCCTCTAGTTTTGTCTTCATATGGTTTATTTAGGAGACTTCAATCTTGTTCTTTTCTTTTGCTATTGTATATGGAGAAGTTTAGGCCATATGTCCCCTTCTCCCTACTCTTTGTACTGTTTTTTATCAATAATATTAATGAGAATTTTCTTTTGCTTACCACTGGTATTCTCATTGTGATACTTATCTAGTGAAGAAACTGATTTAGTAATCACTTCTAAACTATAAATTGAAGCAAAAAGAATGAAGACACAACAATTTGAAATAACAAACTGATGTTATAAATGACTCAGGACATCAGTTCTATCTATAGAACATATGTCTAATACTGACATATAAATTAGTTTCTTATGTAAAACAATGTCTTAGTAGGAAACAAAATCAGTTTTTTATAAATCAAACGATGTCTAGAGTCATTTTATACATCGGGAGCTTATAAGAAACTGATGTCTAGAGTCATTTTTAACATCGGCTAAAAACCGATGTCTGGGATTTCCGATCTTTAACATCACCCACTAAGACATCGGTACATTTTTTTTTTAACATCGGTTTCTGGCCGATGTTAAAGGCAAAAATTCTAGTAGTGAAATTTCATCCAATTATAAGCATTTAATTAGAAAAAGAAATAATAATCATCCTATGAAAATCACGTCTAGGGCTTCCACAAGCCCGAACCTAAGAACTTAGTTACACATAATAAAATAAATTAAAGAAGTATGAGGAAGGAGAGGGAATAGATGGGAGGAGCCATTTTTAGGATGTTGCACAGCCTTTTTATATTGCTCTTCCATTTCTTTTTGGATTAAGATTCCTTGAATTGTAGAGAAAACCATTTTCTTGATTTTCTGGTTGAATTAGGATTCTCTACATCACCTTGTCCAGTGAGAATGTGCCATGTCATCATCAATATTTTCTGAATATTTTCTCCTTTATTGCTACATCATCTCCATAGATTGGGCTCCTCGATCCATCAAGGTCACTTGCTTGGACCAGGAATTCAAGTTTTTCTTTATTTGAACATATTTCCTCCTTATTATCTCTTTTTTGTATATTTGGTCCAAAAAACCTAATAACACAAAAGTAAATAAAAAAAGGGAAAATAGAATAAACTAACAAAGATTAATATAGGGGTTAACATTATAAACGTTGCATAAAATGCTCCTATCACAATAATTTTTAGGTTTACTCCCGACGTGAATAAGCATATTCACCCTTTATTGTGATTAATGCATTTTAACTTTATAATTTTCTAAGGACAATTCTTAGGTTCACCCCTAGGATGAACGAGTATATGTGATCCATTGTTGAGTAACATACGTATACTTAATAAATTTATAATCCAACGGTCCATATTTTAAATTAGCCTTTAAAGATCATCTATGTAAAAAATCAATCGAATCGGAAATCGTTTAATTATCAAATTAAATCAAACAAATGGATGGTTTTAAAATACTTACCACTATTATGATGAACCGTCCATGTATTTCATAGAAATGAATAACTAAAAGGTCTTCAATTTAATTGATTTTTTACAAAGCTAATCTTTGTATTACATTATACAACATGAATGGTTGGATTAGGAAATTATAAAGTTATTATGCATTGATTGCAAGAGAGGGTAAATATGCTCATTTACCCAAGGGATGAACTTAAGAATTGTCCATTTTCTAATCCAACCATTTATGTGATGTAGGACGAAAACGGGCCTGATTTAGCTAGAAAACCATAAAAACAAAGAAGTGGCATAGAATCAAGAAGAGTGATTGGAAAATAGGTAACTCACGCGTAATGATGTTACTAGCCGCTGGAATATTCAAGAAAATTTGGTTTTGGACTTTTCGGGTTACTCGTGAATCAGATTTGATCAACTTTTGGCCAAAATGTCCGTTTGAGGCGCATGATACCTTTCCGGAATGGGAACGACGAGATCTTCAAGACTCACTTTGGTGAGCCCTATCAGATTTAGGCCAAAATATATCGTATTAATTATCCGATTCAGCATTTAATATTTTTAGGCTAGTTTTACATTTGTTTTAGAATTCTTTTATTTTAGGTTTTTAGTTTCTTTTTAAATTTGGATTCTTTAGGATTTCTTGTTAGATTATGATTTTAGGTCTTGGATGCCTATATAAGCACCATCATGTTTTGTACAAGAATCAGTTTATCATATCAAATTTAATTGATGTTTTAGGAAAACTGAAATTGGGATAGAATAGAGTCGTACTTTCATTGATAATAGGGGCCTCTTTATATAGAGGATTACAAACATAGAGATAGAGTTGTACATGGAAACATAATCGTACATTGATTGGATATCTCCTAAGATTCTCCGAGAATATCTCTAATATAAACCCTATTTCAACTAGAGCAAGTAACCTCTAGTTTGGGCCAGACACATATTCTGGATTTACTTGAACACTCCCCCTTGTGTCGCCCAAACGTGGTGCTTCTCTCGTTGCCTCATTAAAAACCTTGCCGAGTAACAAAAACCCAGTGGGACAAAATAACTTCGGTCGAAGGGGAAAAAGAGCACAACACACCCTTCACGTTTCGAGACCATACATGTAGACAACTCCCCCTGATGTCTCCATCTCCCCCTGACTAGTATGGTCATTGGAATTCGGATAACTTCCGCAAACGATGCTACTAACATGTTTCTCGAAAGTGGAATTTAGGCAATGACTTAATGAGCAAGTCTTCCATACTGTCCTCAGATCGAACCTAGTTCACTTTGATCTTGAGGAGAGTTTGTGGTTGCTGATTATCCTTAGTGTGGTCGCTTTTGATGTAGCCTTGCTTCAAAACAAGCAGCATTATCTCATATGCTCGTAGGCTCATCTGTGGTAGACTTCAAACCACAATTGTTCGAACATGCGTAACTATGGATCCAATCCATATACATTCACGAATCACTTCGTGAAGAGCAATAATCTCTGCATTGTTCGAAGATATAGCGACTAGCTAGGGTCTGTTCTGTAGACCTCCAAGATATCACGGTCTTTACCTATGGTGAACATTTAACCAGTTTGGGAACGACCTTTGTGTGGGTCAAAGAGATACCCAATATCAGCAAAACCTTCCAAAACACATGTCGTTTTGGGATGGGGATAGAGGACGCAGGCCAGTGTTGGCGGCGTTCCTGCTGTGTGATGGGTCCGAATCCATCATCTCTCTGTAGGGATAGAACAAGCCCATATCAATCGTACATCTCAAGTACTGAAAGATATCTTTTACACCAATCCTACTGGCGTCGCGTTGGCGCAGAGCTATATCTTAGCTAACAAGCTTACTGCAAATGAGATGTCCGGTTTTGTGCATTTAGCTAAGTACAATAATGCGCCTATTGTACTAAGTAAGGCACTTCTGCCTCTAGCATATCTTCGTCATCATCCTTTCGACGAAGAGGATCCTTTTCAGGATCAAGACTACGGACGATCATGGGGGTGCTTGAAGGCTTGACCTTGTTAAAATGCCTAAGCATCTATCGACACGATGCTCAAGTTCCAAACCGAGACATAATCGTGTTCTCGCAAAATCCTTCATCTCAAACTCGGATTTCAAACGTTCAGCGGTTTCCCTTAACTCTTTAAGGGCTTCCAATGAAGATCATGTCCAACATGAACAGCGATAGAATCCGAAACTTGTTATAGAAACGCGTGGGCATATCCCTTCCCAATCAAGTAGTCACTTTAGTGAGCGTTTCAATCTTATTGTAAACGCGCTCCGTGGTCTAGAGCCACTTGACTTGGGTAGATGAAGTTCACCATGAACCTTCATGTATATTCCGTATCTAGATCCCCATAGAGATACGTAGTGACCACATTTGTACGCTGCATGATCAGTTATTCAGAAACTACCAAAGTGACAAGGTAGTGGAGTGCAATGACATCCATTACGAGAGAATATGTCTCATCGTAGTCGATTCCAGGGCGTTTTGTGAGAAGCCTTGCGCCATAAGGCGAGATTGCCATCTCTTTTTCTCATCACGCTTTCTAACGAAGACCCATTAGTCAATAGGTTTTATGTTAGGAGGTGTTGCCATCACTGGCTCGAAAACCTTCCTCTTCGTTAGAGAATCCAACTTAACCTGGATCGCATCTTTCCATTTAGGCCAAATCTCTCTACGTTGGCATTCATTCATCAACGGAGCGTTGTTCGATATCATCTGACTCAACAAACTCATGCGCAACGAAATGTGCAACTACATCATCAATTATGATAGAGTTTCTATCCCACGTCTCATGTACACTAGTGTAAGTTTCATAGAGCTCTATATTCTCAGGAATAGGTTCTGACGTTGAGGCATCCCCCAACAATAACCATAACCCGGAAGATACTCATGAGACGGATTTTGAGTGTCGATGATCCAAGGATTGGTTTGTGTCAAGGTATCCTTCGAACCCACGGCCCTCCCACGCATCCTAGCTGGGGCCATTGTTTGTAACCCTAGAGTGCCACTCTCTTTGGCATTGGCGCCATTCCTACCTCCGTGTAGGGTGGTGCTACGTCCTCTCGTAGGGACGTCCTTCCTTGCAGGCATGTTTGCAGCATATTTGTGTGATCTCATCACTTTAATAGGGATCGAGATGAGACATAGTGGGGACAGACCACGACAATTCCTATCATTCCTGCTGAACATTCGTGTTCTTATCTCCCCCTAATGACAGGAAGACTGTCTCATCAAAGTGACATCGGAAAATCTAGCGGTAAGGAGATCGCCGTGCAAGAGCATTAAGTGGCGGACGATTGTTGGAGTCTCAAATCCAACTGAGTTGCCTATTCGTCTGTAAGGACCTATCATAGTGCGCTGTGGCGGCACAATTGGCACATAAATGGCTCACTCAAATGTGCGTAAGTACAAAATACTTGTACCTAGTCACTAGCTGTAAAGCAGAGATACATTGAGTGGCGGTAGGTCGTAGACGAATTAGCATAGCTGCATGCGATATTGCATCACCCCAAGCGGATATAAGGAGAGTGGTGCGCATTACCAATGTCCGGACTATCATCGTAGTCGTTTCCGCGAGACCATTTGGGTGTGTACATGGGAATGTGATGTCCAACATTAGTCCCATTGCAATAACCACCGAAAGTCTTCGATGTAAACTCTCTAACATTGTCAAATCTAATTGACTGGATAAGATGATCCGGGGAGTGAGCCCATTGTCATATGATATGTGCTAGGAGTGTAGTATAAGCAGCATTTACAGGTGGACAATGGCACCACACGTGACCAGCGTGTTTGCGTGTCAACCAACATCATGAGATATTTAAACGTCTGCAAGTTGGTTGAATCAGTCCACAGAATCCTCACGGATTCGATGTAAGAACAGAATGAGTATTTTCATATCCTTTGCGTAGGACGGTCTTAGTCCTAATGTCTCGAAGGAACTGGCTTTGCAAAATGAGCGAGAGGCCTTAGAAGCAACCAATGAGGATTTTGGTTGGGCCTGAGCGTCTGTAGCGCTATTATAAGAAAAATGTGTGACTACATCTCCCATCATGGCGTTGGAGCCATGGAAACTAGCATGTATGGCGTCATGGCCACTAGGAGGAACAACCATGGAGTTATGCTCATGGTTGGCGCCATCTATGGCGTCATCAGATTCTTGCTTCGTTTTGCTCAAAAGGATGGATGTCCGTGTGAAGTCTTCAGTAGACGGATCATCATGTCATGACTAGGATGATTTATCCTGTCGTGACAAAGCCAATATGTGTCTAAATCCAAGAGATCTTCTCTCATAACTTTATTGGATTTTATAGCTCGAATAGTGACATAGAGTCCACTAGAGAGACACATAAACTTCTCTAAGATGCGCCCTTGTTCGCAATCATTAGAGGTATTGCAAAGTAACTCATTTCCGTTCTCTACATGCGTTTTCGCATGGAATCCGTTTGGCTATTCATAGGTGCGATTGGCCCTAGGAGCGTAGAGAGTTTTTGTGACAGTGATTAAGGTGCCATTTGGCAAGTGGAACTTGGGCTATTCCATGTCCTTGAATTAATACTGATGGTCCAGCCATCGTAGTCACAAAAGTCATATGCTCAGAATCAAAATGGAGTCATAAAGAACTCGAAATTTTATTCATAAGCCAACATAGTTACATCATTGTCTCTTTGACCAAAGAAAATCTAATCCAAAATGCTAGCTAATGCAAAACAATGGTAGTTGTCTAACTTCTTTCGGTAATTCCAAAATAAATGTGACCAGGTGAGTAGAGAGATGTTGGTGGAGCAAGGCTCGCTTAAGTACCACTAATCTCAGAACCTTCCTAGACATCACACTTATTTTGGGTGAGCCTACTTTGAAGAAAGACTTAAACAATTGGCATTTACTACAAAGTATATGGCAATTGCCTATTACATCTCTTGGAAAAATAAAGACTTAAACAGAATTGGCGATCTATTGATCCCAGCCAGATTTGTAGTCTTCAACCCTTCACTCTAGATCATCTTCTTGATCTTCTTGTTCCATATAGTGAGCCTCTCTTGCTTCACAATATGCTTTGTAGGCGGTGAGAAGTTCTTCACGAGCTCTACAAATGTGTGCCCAATGATCAGACACTCCACATCGAGAACATACATCTCTTTGCTCAAACTCCATTGATTGAGGCGCTTTGAAAGCGTCATTTAGATGGCTCTTAGTGTTGGTGGCGCCACCAACATGGCCAGAGGCGTTGCCTCCCTCTCTCTTTCCACGATGACCTCTTCGGTTCCGTGTTCGCCTATATTGGCGGTTACCTTCCCAAGTAGAGCGATTATATGGACCAGAACGTCCAGAAGTATCCCTAAGGTTAGGGTTTCGCTCTTGGCGCCTTCTCTTAGGGGCGCGACTATAATTGGATTCCGGAATTTGCTCTATTTCCACGGATCTCGAATTATAGTTCTTCACAAGAATGTTGTCATGCTTTTCAGCCACATTCATAGCTCCAATGAGCTCATGAAACCTTGTGATCCGTCCTGCAGTAACATTGATTCGATAGTTCTTAGCAACCATCAATGTAGAGACGGGGAAGGTAGAGAGAGTCTTCTCAATCAACATCGCATCTGTGATCTCTTTACCACAGGATTCCATTAAGGATTTAATGCGAAGTGCTTCCGAGTTGTAGTCAAGAATTGTCTTGAAAACACATGAGCGGAGGCTATGCCATCTCACTCCTAGATCAGGAAGCAGGGAGTCACGGACGTTGCCAAATCTTTCTTCGAGTGAGACCCACAGCCTTCTGGGGTCTTCTTCATTCATACACTCGTACTGGAGCGAATCATCCATATGACGAGTCATTAGGATGATGGCTTTCGCCTTATTTGCCTCTAAGGCTGCTCTATTTGCTTCCAAAGCTTGAGCTTGCTCAACAGTTAGCACGTCTTGGCTAGGCTCGAGAATCATATCCAGGATTCCATCGGCCTTGAGATGCTGGCGGACATCACGAACCCACCTGTGATATTCAGAGCCAGTTGTTCCCAATGGAGCAAAGTCTAATTTGTTCAGGTTACTCATCCTGAAAGAGAACAAGAAAAAGGGTTAGTTTCGGAGCGGAAAAAGCTACCACGAAAACATATAAAATTTCTGAGCGTAGTCGCTTCTAAGAAATTAGGAATTTCTGAGCGTAATTGCTTTCAAGAAATTCAATTCCAAGAGGTATTGGATTAGATCGAAACAATGACGTAAGTGGTCGATCATAAATTCTCTACAAACTCTAAGTTTGGAGATCTCAACAAGCTCCAAGCTTGAAGTGAGCACGAACCCCCACAATTCGGCTAAATTAGGTCTCCCCTATGATGAAGAAAGGGGGGTAGAAGAAGGGATGTTGCAAGTCCCCGATAAAAGAAGAGAAATTGAATTTAAAAACTCTAAAAAACGGGAAATTTTAGAAAAAAAAATACCTCGAAATAGAGCGCCTGAAAATTTGGCCGAAAAAGTGGTCGGAAAAAGTCGCCGGAAAGTGGCCGGAAAAGTCGCCGGAAAGTGGTTGACCGGAGTTGACCAGAGGGTTGACCGGCGTTGACCAGAAGGTTGACCGTCATTGACCAGAGGGTTGACCGGAGACTGACGTGGCACTGATGCTGACGTGTCAGGATGAGGTGGCGCTGTCGCTGACGTGGCAGGCTGATGTGGCTGTCCTGACGTGGAAGATGACGTGGCGGTGGGTCATGTGGGTTAGGTGTGTCAGTGGGCTTCTGGGCTTTTCTTCTTTGGGCTGGGCTCCTTCTTCTTTTCCTTTTCTTTTCTTTTTCTTTTCTTTTCTGCCGGACGATGAGGCGGCCGGTTCAGCAAGTTTTAGGCCGGTTTTTTGACTTTTTATTCCGGTTCCTGAAACTTCAGATGAAGAGGCTTCTGCTACCAAAATTTGGTGGAAATTGGAGGTCCGGAAGATAGTGAACCAGTGGAATATTTGCTGCGAGTTGTATGGAGCTTCCGGTGGCCGGTTCGGTAGGTTTCCGGCCGGTTCTTGGGGTGCCGCCGCCGGTTCTGGACTCCTGGAATCGAGTTCTTCAAGGTTTGAGGTGGAGGCAGAAAAGGCTTCAAGGTTTTGTATTCGGATTCAAGGTTTTTAGCTTCTTGAATCAGGGTTTGACTATTTGTTTCAGGGTTAGGGCTTCGTGCTGATAACGTGTTTTAGGAAAACTGAAATTGGGAGAGAATAGAGTCGTACTTTCATTGATAATAGGGGCCTCTTTATATAGAGGATTACAAACATAGAGATAGAGTTGTACATGGAAACATAATCGTACATTGATTGGATATCTCCTAAGATTCTCCGAGAATATCTCTAATATAAATCCTATTTCAACTAGAGCAAGTAACCTCTAGTTTGGGCCAGACACATATTCTGGATTTACTTGAACAAATGAGAGATTTTTCTCAAATTCTCTAGTGGACTCCAGATTTATCTTTTTAGGGTTTATTGCTTGTAAACTCAGGTTACTTCCGACTGCGTCATTATGTTGCATAACATCATACAAAAATTAGCTCTGTAACAAATCAATCAAATTGAAAAGTTATTCATTTCTATGAAATACATGGACAGTTCATCATTATAGTAGTAAGTGTTGTTAGAACTATCCACTTGTTATCCCTTGTTAGAACTATCCACTTGTTTGATTCAATTAGATAAGTAAAAGATTTCTGATTCGATTGATTTTTTACAGAGATGATCTTTAAAAGCTAATATATGATATGAACCTTTGATAATAAATTTATTAAGTAAAAGTATGTTAATCTACAATAAAGGTGAATATGCTTATTCACCCAAGAAGTGAACGTAAGAATTGTTCTTTGGTGAATCACACCTATAAACTTCATTTTGTGGGGAACAAATAGCATCAACAAAGAAAGTGATCATTAAACTATATATTTCTCCCGCACCCTCCACAGGTTTCTATCATGAATTCAGATTGTGAATGTCATGAATTTAGTTCCAATATGTCCTTGAAATATAAACTACTTTGATACAAACAAACCTCAAATCCAAAAACAAAAGCTGTTGTTGTTCTAATACTGGTGCAAGGCGACCATTTAGATTTAATTGAACTGTCATCAGTGCGATGGCCATTTATAACCAGAGATGGTTGTTAGACATACAACTCTTGCACTTCAGAGTCCTTTACATACTGTCACTCAACAAGCTTCCAGTGACATGGCTTAGCTGATATGTATTTTTATATTTCATTATTTATCTCTGTATAATTCTATAGCTTCTAGAGTTGGATTCTATTAGATAAGCGCACTACTCTCTGTTATGTATTCAATATACAATTAATGAAAACATAATCATTCAGTTCTCAATCTTTTCAGTGGTAAGTTGTAACCCTCAATTTTTTTTTTCATGCTTTTAACCTATATATAATTATATATAAACAAAATTGTATGTAGTTAATATAAACAGGAATTCGTGTGAACACTGTATATTCATAGAGGATCAACTTATTTTTCAGATTCTAAAGTACCGGAGAAAAAGAAAATTAGAAGGGAAGGAAGTCCAAATCATACGAAGTAAGGACGTCCATTTCTAGAATTGGTTGCATTTAGCAATTGGATTCAGCAGACCAACTGAATTTAAGCCATCATATATCATCATTCATCAGCTGAATGACAAAGAACCAGAAAACGAAAACCTCCAAGGCTGTGATTCTACAATTAAAAACACTAAGAAATACAACAAATAAATAAATTGACCTTTCGGTCATCAAGACCTCCAAAACACACTGAACCCCTGCGCAGACTTCTCATATTCCTCTGGAGTCAAATAAACAAAATCTCCAAAACACACTTGCCAGACAGGTTCCACACTCGTGTTCGTGATCCGCTTAACCGCTGACTGACAGAAATACTTGACTTCTGAGTAGTTGGCTGTGTAGCACTATGCTCTGCATTAGTATTGATGATGACATAAGAATAATCTATCCATGAAACATACATATATGAGAAATGGAAAAGAATCAGAAAGATCTGATACCTCAATCTGGTAAATCATTGATTCAATTTTCTGAATCTTACGAAACAGAAAGTTCAATAGAAGAGCACCATATATGATCTACCTCTTCTTCCAGGCCTCCAGACGCCTGATATGCCCTTACCATTCTCTCACCAAAACCTAAATCGATGATTGGAAATGAGAAATAGGTTTGTTTTGTGGCTACTGACTCGATCTGTATGTTAGTTTTAAAGGAAAGGTCGAGGGTTCTAGAAGGGTGGTTTTAAAAAAACAGTGGGCGTCAGTCTGGTTTTGGTGATCGATCTTCAGTCCCAGAAAACAAGCCAGGTGAATTGTAGGTTGTGCTTTTTGTTAGAGTTATAAGAAAGCTTGAAGAAGATGAGGGAAAAACCCAGAAAAAGATAGAGTTTCGTACATAACTATGATGATGAAAATTACAGTCAATTTTTGTTTACAACAAGATATCCTATATTGACTTGACTGGGGGTAATTTACCCCTTTTACCCTTAACATCCCCCCTCAAGCTAATGGGAGGGAACCAGCATCAGATTGCAGCAGATGAAAGAGTAAGATCCATCATATCTTTGACCCTATGCTTGAGTATAGAAACCTGCAGCATGATACATGTGATAGCTGTGACTCCACATATTGTTGTAATGTAGATAAAAAGTGATTGACTTGGTGCCTCATTTTCACTATTGCAATAAAACGGCTCACTTCCTTTTCATAATGCTCAGAGTGGTTATTCCGACTAATCAAGTGGACCAAATCCTGCATCTTCAATTGGCACCACACAGCAGTCATTGAAAACAGAGCAAGTTTCACTTGTATCAGGAAACAGAATATCTCGGCATATATTTTCAATGCACCATTTCTAGAATGATCAATCACAGGAAAGCCTTCATACAAGCCTTTGTTGAATGCATCACCAACAACCTTTGAAATAAGAAGAACTAGCATGATAAGAGGCAAAAATTTCAGAAATTTCAGATTATTTGTGATTTCAATCATTCACATTGAACCTCCAAGAAAAGAAGCTCTTCCAAGTAATGCATATGTCCCCTCTTCTGGACAAAGAATTTTACCACCAACGTGGTTCCAAGTAGTGCATATATCTCCTGGCAATTGTTCAGTTCCAGAAGTTCTCGTCTTTGAACCCACTGAAGATTATCTCAAAGCATTTCCAATTGCACAATGTTCAACTTTTCCACACATAATATCGTAACCTAGGCTTAATCCTCGCCCAACCTACAAGTTCATGTTAATGTTCCTAGATTCTATCCCACAAAATTCAGTTTCTCTGCATTCCACTTTTCCATCAGCAGCATTAGTGTCATATGTATCAGAACCATAATCAACAGGTTCTCCTCCCAATAAGGCACATCTGATTCCCTCAACTCTCCATCTTCAGTGTCACATGCCAGAACTATTAGCTCCAAGCAGCTCCAGGAAACCTCTACCTTCTTAGCACATACATTTTCTAAATCACTATGCATCTGAAGATCTCTTTCCTGCCTTAAAGTCTTTTGAGTTTCTTGAGCTAGACAAGTCTGTTCTTCTTTTCCTTCACAAACTTCAACCTCTTGGAGACCAGTATCATTGTTATAATTCTGAATGCTGCAAACATTGCCAGCTGCCATACTAGTTCTAGGTGCATCCAGCTTATGAATATAATCAGTGGCCCAAGCATTCTGAGGCATGTCTAAATGCAAATTATCTGCATTATGTTCTGATGCTGAGATGGGGGCAGTCAAAACATAACCATCCACACTCACCAATATAAATTCTGGGTTTAAATTCTGTGATTCCCTAAGAAGCTTAGTATCACAACTATCATATCGAGACCACTCATACTCTGATTCTGCATTCTGTTCTGATGCTGAGATGGGGGCAGTCAAAACATAACCATCCACACTCACCAATATAACTTCTGGGTTTAAATTTTGTGATTCCCCAAGAAGCTTAGCATCACAACTATCATATCGAGACCACTCATACTCTGATAACTCAGCATCTCCGTCCAAGTATTCAACAACAGTCTCTGAGTTTTCTCCTTTCCAACCAGAATCAATAAAACTAATGTCATCCAAAATAAATTTTCCAGAATCAACCGGAACAACTTCAGAACCATCGTATTCAACACAACCATTTGAAACACAAGTAGCCAATTTAACATCATCACATATGGAGGCATCAAGTGATTCAAGAATAGCTTCAAAAGCTTCTTTCTGATTCTTTGAACAAAAATTGGATGAATAAACAGAGTTGCCTTGCTGTGAAAAACCTTCACCTCCGGACTGAGAAAAATCCGCATTGTTATTGTAGCTATAGTTCATATTTGGAGAACCACTACTTTAGGACCTTTGATACTTGATAATGTGCTTTTAATGTTGAAAGTTCTAGAGAGAATTTGTAAAAGCAAGAAGAAAATATCTGGGAAATGCTTAATTGAAAAATAAGTCGTACATGATGGGGTATATATAGTAGCGGTGACGATATCCTAAGCTTGACACATGTCAAGACAGCTGTGGAGCACTAATGACTAGCTCATGCAACTAATAGTAATTAACCAATTGCTAATTACTCTAATTGTTTATTACAGAATTAACAGAAATTAACATAGATTTAAGCCTAACACCCTCCCTCAACTTGATGGTGAGACATGAGCATCAAGTTGGAGCAGAAAAGAGTATGCATGGGAGCACACAAGCCCTTGGTGAACAAGTCAGCAAGCTGATTCCTTGAGGTAACAAACTGAAGCTTAAGAGAGCCTGCTTTTACTTGATTCCTTGTAAAGTGAATGTCAACCTCAATATGCTTCAGTTTAGAGTGAAACACAGAGTTAGTGGCTAAAGCAAGAGCTGAAATATTATCACAATATAGTGTAGGAACATCAGCAAGATGGATATACAGATCATGTAGTAGATGAGAGAGCCAAAGGATCTCAGATGTAGTATCGGCCATGCTTCGATATTCAGCTTCTGTTGATGATCTGGAAACTGCAGATTGTTTCTTACTGCACCATGAGATGGGAGAATCATTGAGAAAAATCACAAAGCCAGTGGTTGACTTCCTATCATTGGGGTCACCAGCCCAGTCAGCATCACAGAAGGCACTTAGGTACAGGCATTGAGGATCACTGGAACTTGAAGCTCTCTTAAGATAAATTCCATGTGTCAGAGTTCCCTTGACATATCTTAGAATTCTCTGGGCAGCAACAAGATGATCAGTGGATGGTGAGTGTAAGAATTGACACACAGAATTCACAGCGAAAGCAATGTCAGGCCTTGTGAAGGTAAGGTACTGCAGGCAACCTACAAGACTTCGAAACATGGAGGCATCAGAGTCTGAAAGTGGGAAAACTGAGTCTTTCATGAGTCTAACCCCAGATTTACAGGGAGTGGAGTGAGTGTGACAATCTTCAAGTCCAGATTTATGTAATAGGTCTCTTGCATACTTGTGCTGAGACACAAACAAACCAGACTGTTGATAGTTGATTTCAATGCCAAGGAAATAGTGTAGCTTGCCAAGATCCTTCATGTCAAATTCTCGTTGAAGAGCAAGTTTAATATCAGCAATAAGATCATCACAATTGCCAGTGAGAATAATGTCATCAACATATAGCAAGAGAAAAACTTGAGCTGATTCAGAATGTTTAACAAAGAGGCTAGGATCTGCATATGATGAAATGAAACCAAGAGATGGGAGGAAATTAGTGAATCTCTCATTCCAAGCCCTTGGTGCTTGCTTAAGACCATAGAGAGACTTATTTGGTTTGCACACAAGAGTTGGGGAATCCTGATTTACAAAGCACCTGGTTGAGTCATATACACTTCCTCATTCAAAAGACCATGCAAGAAGGCATTCTTAACATCAAGTTGGTGAAGTTGCCAGTTGAAATGAGCAGCAAGACTTAAGATAAACCTGACAGTTGTGTGTCGAACCACAGGTGAAAAAATTTCTTCATAGTCAACCCCAAATTCCTGGCTAAAGCCTCGAGCCACAAGCCTAGCTTTGTGTCTAGCAATTGTACCATCTGCATTTCTTTTTATCTTAATCACCCACTTGCAAGACACAAGGTTTTTACCTGATGGCAAAGGAACTAGAGTCCAAGTATTCTGATGCACTAAAGCATTATATTCTTCCTCCATAACATGCTTCCAGGTAGGGATTTGTAGAGCATCTTTGTAATTGCGGGGTTCAATTGCCTCAGGATCAATAACTGCATTGTCATGACAAGCATTAGTTAGCAGACTATGAAAGCACTTTTTCTTTTGTATGCCTCTCTTGGCTCTGGTAAGCATAGAGTGCTTATTGATGACCTGACTAGATAGTCCTTCTACAGGATGAAGAATGTTGGAATCGGATACTTGCCACAAAGGTGGCCTGGTATTATCAGAGTTGAGTACAATGGAAATTGAACCACTTCCAGGTTCAGCATTGATAGTCAACTCTCCATTAGATTCAGCAAACTCAACTTGTGTGGATGAAGTCGGAGCAAAGATGGAGGCTGATAACGGCATTGAAGATGTGGAATGATGACTTGGAGGTGAAGATGTTCTGATAACAGGCTCATTGTCAACATAATCACACTCATGATGAACTGCAGGTGGTGTGTGATAAAGATCATTGTCATTGTTAGGTTGTGCAGAGTAAGGTATAGATGACTGATCTGGAATTGATGTAGTGTGCAATAGTGATAGAGTGTTTGAGTTATTAGGGAGAACTGAAGACACAAGATGTTGACATAGGAGAAGGAGGAGACTGCATAACAGTGTGTTTCTGTTTTGAACATAATGAAGAACCTGTAGCTGAAACACATGATTTGACAGCATATGGAAAAGATTGTTCTTCAAAGAAAACATGTCTTGAAATGATATACTTCTTAGTGGTAGGACTAAAACATATGTAACCTTTGTAACCAGCAGCAAAGCCAACAAATACACACTTGATAGTTTTAGGTTGAAGCTTATCAGACTTGTATGGTGCCATCAATGGGTAGCAGGCACAGCCAAAGACCCTAAGTGTATCAATTTGAGGTGTGGAGTGATACAACTTCTCAAATGGGGAAAGCATTTTAAGCACTGGAGTAAGCATCCTATTTATCAAAAAAGTAGCAATAGCACAAGCATGATAACAAAACTGGGGTGGCAGATAAGCATTTTGCAACAAGGTAACTGCTGTTTCTCTAATATGCATGTTCTTCCTTTCTGAAACTCCATTCTGCTGTGGAGTATAAGGACAAGAGATATGATGAACAATGTCTTTTTGTTTTAGAAAGTCCTGAAATTTTAAACTCATGTATTCACCACCTCCATCACTCCTAAGAGTTTTAATTGAACTGTAAAATTGAGTGGAGACAAAGGCACACAGAGATTGAAAGTAACCAAAAACTTCAGTTTTATTCTTCATGGGATACATCCAAGTGAATCTTATACAATCATCTATGAACAAAACAAAGTATTTGTAGCCATCAATGGATAGATGTGGGGATGGCCCCCAAACATCAGAATGTACAAGTTCAAATGGAACCTCACTTCTAGTAACAGAACTAGAAAAGGGAAGTTTATGTAACTTGCCTAGAAGACAAGGCTCACAGACAAAGGACTCACTATCATTAGCTACTGAAATGTGACACTTTTCCAGGATGTGATGAGCCACCTCATTTGTTGGATGACCAAATCTTTGGTGCCAAACCGAATTCTTGATTAACTGTCCCACAAAAGCAGTTTGATGTTGAGAAGGTGAAGCTGAGGCAACTATATTAGCCTTATTTGATGAGAATGGTAACTTTTGAATAACAGGTGGACTGTTCACTATAGGTAGCTGAAAAGGAATTGGATAGAGACCTTGTTTACATAGTCCCTGATAGAGAATGTTGCCCTGCACTTTGTCCTGAATCACACACATAAATTCATCAAACCAAACAGAACAGTTGTTCTGCTTGCATAGTTGATAGATGGAGAGTAAATGTGCAGTGAGTTCTGGAATTAAAAGCACATTATCAAGTATCAAAGGTCCTAAAGTAGTGGTACCAGAATGTGTGATCAAACAGATTAACAATGAAGGGCGGAACTAAGGTTGTGGTTGAGCCCTATAGACATGCTGGGGTTTTCCTTGCTAAGGGTAAAGAAGATGCTCTTGTGACCAAGAACATGGTGCCCGGAGAAGTTGTCTACAATGAGAAGAGGATTTCCGTTCAGCAAGAGGATGGAACAAAAGTTGAGTATAGAATTTGGAACCCTTTCCGTTCCAAGTTGGTAGCTGCTATTCTTGGTGGTGTTGATGAGATCTGGATTAAACCTGGTGCCAAGGTTCTCTACCTGGGGGCTGCTTCTGGTACCACAGTCTCTCATGTCTCCGACATTGTTGGCCCTACTGGATGTGTCTATGCAGTGGAGTTTTCTCATAGAAGTGGCAGAGACTTGATAAACATTTCTAAGAAGAGAACTAATGTCATACCAATTATTGAAGATGCTAGGCATCCAGCGAAATACCGTATGCTTGTTGGCATGGTTGACATGATATTTTCTGATGTTGCACAACCCGATCAGGCCAGGATTCTAGCTTTGAATGCATCATATTTTCTTAAAGCCGGAGGGCACTTCGTCATCTCTATCAAGGCTAATTGTATTTACTGCACTGTTCCTGCTGAGGCAGTGTTCCAATCTGAGGTGAAGAAGCTGTAGGCAGAACAGTTTAAGCCTTTTGAACAAGTGACTCTTGAACCTTTTGAGCGTGATCATGCTTGTGTGATTGGTGGTTACCGCATGCCAAAGAAGTCAAAGGCTACTGCCTAGAACGTCTCTAATCCATGAATCAATAGCTTAGTTTGCCTATGAGAAAAGTTACCATTTTGTTGTGGGAAGCCATTTTGTTGCATGAGACCTCCAATTTGCCAAAAGTTGTGTCCTTGCTGAAATATTCCATTTTGCTGAGTAATACCATAATCAAATGCTCCAAAGTTGTATTGAATTCCACCATCATATTTGGCATTTGTAACATGAGTTGGTGCAGGAGAATACCTATTGAAACTATCACCATGTGCCATCATTTCAGTCTTGAACCTCTCAAGCATAGACTTCATAGTTTGTTCAATCTCACTTTCAGCGATCAACAAAAGAGATCTTAATTCTTCCATTGAAACAGAGGAGCTTAGTGTTTTGATTCTTATTATAGTTTTAATGGTAGCAAACTCTGAGGGTAAACCATGAAGAACCGAGTCTACTATGTCTTCATTAGCCATATAAACTCCCATCGTAGCAAGCTGATCACAAATTGACTTGACTCGAAGTAAGTACTTATCAATAGAGTCTGAGCCTTCTTGGATGCTGTATAAGGAGGCCTTGAGATTCATTATGTTATACACTGAATCATCAACATATCTCTTCTTAAGTCGACACCAAATTTCCCTAGAGGTCTTACTTCCAACAATGAAGGAGAGAGCATCACTATACAGAGTAGCTGCAAGAATAGACATAACAGCAGAATCATTCTGCACCCAATCCATGTACTCCTTTGTCATATCAGACGTAACCCCACCTTCTTCTATAACTATGTACTGTGGTGGACGAGGAAATGATCCATCAATATATCTAATGAGACCACAACCTGAAAACATTGTCTCTACCAGAAATTTCCATAATACATAGTTTGAGTCATCTAGGCGAATTGTAATTAGATTGTAGAAGTTGGATAAGAGACAATTTTGTAACACAATACTGTTATCCATGATGCAATGCAACACAGAATGGTAAAAGAATCTGAAAGAGACTCACAAATCTTCACAACCTGAAAGAGACTCACAAATCTTCACAACCTGAAAGAGACTCACAAATCTTCACAATTCAGTTTTTTTCTTTCTTGACGATACATCAAAATGCACTTATTTCTTTCACCAATTTTTCATCGATCAACAACCAAATTCTAGAAGAAACCCCAATTCATAACAAAGAGAACCTCTGAACTAAAATCCCCAAAACTTCTAGGGTTTCGAAGTATCAAATGCTAGAACTTGCAGAGATTCTTGTATCTTCAACTATAATTTCCAGTAATCATATACTCAGAACTGAAATCCAAAGCTTCGATAGTATGAACAATAGCTAAAATTTCAACAAAAAAACTCCCAAATCGATGATGAACTTATCTGAATCTTAAGCCAAAATTAAACGAACGTACAGCTTGCTACTTTGATCAATTGTAGTGATTCTGAAGAGAAACTTGATTCTTGATGACTTTTTCTTGACGAAATCTAGGTCACAGATCGACCTGAACTCTTGATACCATGTTAGAGTTATAAGAAAGCTTGAAGAAGATGAGGGAAAAACCCAGAAAAAGAGAGAGTTTCGTACATAACTATGATGATGAAAATTACAGTCAATTTTTGTTTACAACAACATATCCTATATTGACTTGACTTGGGGTAATTTACCCCTTTTACCCTTAACACTTTTTTGGGGTCAGCCTCACGTTTAGTGAAATGGTCGATAGTAGAAAGAAATATATGATTTGTGCCAAAATAAAAGAAAAAGAAATTAAATAAAAAGCAAAGGTTCATGGATAATCTGGTTATGGAGTTGTTCCACGGGTGGGGTGAGGAATCAAGCACAAAGGCTTGTTGATTGGTGCTTTTGCGGAGCAAAGGGTAGGGAAGTTGCCAGATGCTTGCTTTGCTTATGGAAGGGATATCAAAGCTTAGTTACAGGTAGTTTTACTACCTCAGAAGTTTGTTAAAAATATCGGGAATGTAATCGACTTGCACATTTGCTAAAGGAAGGAAGGGTGTGTATAATTGGTTAGAAGTAAGCGCAAGGTGGGAGTGAAAATACCCTACTTGTAACCGATTCCTTTGTTTAACGATCGAAGATATGAAGCTCTTATTTAAGGTTATTCACATAATTGACACTCTTATGGAAATAACACGGATAGAATACGTGCATGGCCATGCACATACTAAATTGAACGTTTTATGTTGTCATAAATGATAATTTAACATCTAAAATGATTTTTTAGTCTTTAGAGCTTTGTTATGTAAGACGAGATATTTAAAAATGAGGCTCGTCTATTTATATAAGTTTTTTTTTTTTTTTGTGAAAATGTGCTGGTGCGGCTGCCCTCAAGCCTTGATTAATGAAATTGCTTAATACAAGGGGGGGACGGAAAGCTTAAACCCCAGATTACAATAAGCATAGAGAGAATATCCTGAAATAATATCAAGACTCTCCACAAGATCTATGTATTCTAACAAGTTTTTTAAGCACATTTAAGTTTACTATTAATTGTAATCATTGAGACTCTTTCACGTGCATGGTTATTTACGTAGTAGTTTTTTAGGCACAATGAAATTTGCTATACACATAAATGGAATTGAAGAATTTAAGAATTGCATTTCATTTTGTAGTTGGGCATGTATTCTTTTATTCTCCCCGACATACACTCAATTTTAACCGGTAAAGTTGTAATGAGATTCTTAGTTCTTGATTCATTCTTACAAGTTCTTTCATCTTTCAAAAACGATGATCTTGTTTTTTCTTTTTTTTTTATTATAAGAAAAGACACTATAGATTAAATAAGCAAGCCTGAGCAACCAGTGTTTACAACATCAAAGAGTAAAGTTCTTGATGCAAAACTCAGGATACAATTGGTTCACTGAAGACCAAAAGGATGATCTTTCATGTGTGTTAAAGGAACGAATTGCAAATACAAATTTTCATGCTTATCGGGGTACTTCTGGTTGAGTCCTCAATTTGGTGACAAATTGGTTGGGAACCTTCCCTTACAAACTCGAAGGCCATAATTAACATGATGTCTGATACTAACCAACTATATTCTAGACTAGAACCAAAAAGGTTAGCCAACTATGTTGACTTTTGTCACCACAAAGAAATGAAGACAAAGAGGAAGCATCGCAGATTGAGGTCTTGGAAAGTATGCAAAGACTTTCCGAACTGGAAATTAAAACTTAGCGAGCAAGCATATATACACTTCTTTTATTCATAAAATCAACGATGTCTTCACCCAACTTCTATTCATTGGTGTAATTATATAATTTCTCTTCAAAAATTACTCTTAACACGCTCAGAATACCTCTATGATATGCAATGATAAACAGTAGACCTTCATCAAAACTCAAAATGGGGCTCGGTCTTGTTTTAACGTCAAAATTCAAACCAACACACCCCCGATCAGTTCCCAGTTTAGTAATCCAATGGGAATGTAGACATCCCGAACAAGCCCAAAACTCTCAAAGGGAACTCTTAGCTCTTCCGTTCTGCAACCCAAAGGAATGTTCCGGACCAAAAGGCTTCCATTATTCTGCTCCCTGGGCTGTTGGAATTTAGCTCTTTGCTTGATCAATCACATGCATTCACACAATTTCACAACAACAAAATATGATCACTGCAGTGATAGTAGATGAAGAGAGGCAGAGAGAATGAAGGAGTCGTGCTCTACACTGTAGCAACGACCTATTTTCTTAATCATTTTGCAACTGATTTGTGAGGCTTAGAACATCTCTCTAAGTCAACACTCAAGATGATCAGAGCCATACATGTGGCATATAATTTAATCATTCAAAATTCAGTGCAGTAAAACATTGTAACCATAGTAAACAGTTAAGATTGTAAATTTTAACACTCCCCTTACATGATTAACTGTTTAACACCAAGTAAACCTCTGAGATAGACAAACCTATCTTTAGGCAATGCCTTTGTGAAAATGTCAGCAACTTGTTCTTCAGTCCTGCAGTAAAGCACATCTATTTCTTTTGCTTGAATTGCATCTCTGATGAAGTGGTATCTCCTTACAATGTTCTTTGTTCTGTTATGAAACACTGGATTCTTTGTCATTGCTATTGCTGACATGTTGCCACACAATAAAGGAGTAGCTTCTAGCTGCGGTTGACCAAAATCTTCAAGAACAAATCTTAGCCAAATTACCTGAGAAGTTGCTTCTGCTGCACTAACATACTCAGCCTCTGCGGTGGACAATGCAACACTTTGTTGCTTGATTGAAGCCCATGAAAACACTCCTGAGCCAAATGTAAAGGCATATCCGGATGTGCTCTTCATATCATCTACACTTCCTCCCCAATCACTGTCCCAAAAACCAATCAACTTCGGCTCTTGCTCTTTCTCATATTTGATGCCAAAATCAATAGTCCCTTGAATATATTTGAGAACTCTCTTTGCTGTTCCATAGTGAATTTGAGTTGGATTGTGCATGAACCTTGACAACAAACTAGTAGCATACATGATGTTTGGTCTTGTTGCGGTTAGGTATAGCAGACTTCCCACTAAGCTTCTGTATATGCTAGCATTTGCAGCTTCACTTCCATCTTCTTTGGAAAGTTTCTCATTCACAATCAAAGGTGTCACATATGACCTACACCTTTTCATGCCAAATTTTTCAATAAGAGACTAAGCATACTTCTTTTGAGAAATACAGATGCTGCCATCTTTTTGACAAACACCAATACCCAAAAAATGATGTAACAGACCTAAATCTATCATCTCATACTTTCTCATCATCTCTTTCTTGAAATTTGATATCATTGTCTCACATCTTCCAATAAACATAAGATCATCCACATAAATTGAAACAATAAGGATATCAGATTTACCTTCAGTCTTTGTGTACAGAGTGGCTTCACTCAGGCTTCTTTCAAAACCATTGCTGATGAAGTAAGAGTCAATCTCTCCATACCAGGCTCTAGGTGCTTACTTCAACCCATAGAGAGCCTTCTTTAGCTTGTACACTTTCATTTCATTTTTTTTTCTCAACAAAGCCTTGTGGCTGATCAACATAGACATCTTCATCTAAAACTTCATTTAAGAAAGCTGACTTGACATCTAGTTGGTGTAACAACCAACCTTTTTGAGCTGCCAATGCGATTAAGATCCGAATTGTGTCTAGTCTTACCACTGATGCAAAAGTCTCATGGAAATCTACTCCAGGTGGCTGCGAGTAGCCTTTTGCAACTAGCCTTGTTTTGTTCTTTTCAACTGAGCCATCTAGATTCAACTTTGTCTTGTAAATCCACTTCACACCTATGACATCTTTGTCACTAGGTCTGTCAACTAATTCCCATGTTGAGTTCTTCTAAATCACTGCTATTTCATCTTCCATAGCTGACTGCCAAGCCTTATCCTTCACTGCTTCTTCAAAGTTTTCAGGTTCAACCACACAAAAGTTGCATGATGCATACACATCACTAAGTCTTCTCACCCTCACAGGAGTTGAACTTGGAGTAGAAACTTGTGATTGTGCTGAAAAGGGACTTGCAGCTTGTGAAGATTGAGCTATTGGAGATTGTTGAGTTGCAGGGATTTCCACTGCGGGGATTTCTTCTTCTTCTTCATCTACTGCATCATTGTCAAGTGATGAAATTGTGGAGTACTACACTAAATTGGTTTTCCAATCCCAAGATTCCTTTTCATTGAAAACAACATCTCTTGAAATGACAATCTTTTCTGTCTTCAACTTGTACAGTCTATAGCCTTAGTATGGCTATTGTATCCCACAAAGATACATCTTTCACTAGCTTGCTTCCTCAAGCTTGTGTCTGAGTTGATTAGGCACAAGAGAATAACATATTGAACCAAATGCCTTCAAGTGGTTAACCGATGGTTTTCTTCCACTATAAGCTTCAAAGGGAGTCAATTTATCCACTGCTTTTGTAGGGCACCTGTTCATCAGGTATACTGCGGTGTTCATAGCTTCTCCCCAAAAAGTATATGGCATCTTCTTCTCATGTAACATCGACTTTGCCATTTTGACAATAGTCTTGTTCTTCCTCTTAGCTACACCATTTTGTTGCGGTGTATAAGCAGCTGTGAGTTGCCTTTCAAGTCCCATATCTTCACAGAACTTGTCAAACTCGTGTGAGTTATACTCACCACTGCGATCACTTCTTAGTTTCTTGATCTGTAGGCCACTTTGCTTCTCTACCATCATTTTGAATTTCTTGAACACATTGAATACCTCTGATTTGTGCCTTAGGAAATATAACTAGACCATTCTTGAATAGTCATCCACAAAGATAAGAAAGTACTTGTTGGCGGCATGAGTAGTTGTCTGCATAGGACCACACACATCAGAGTGGATGAGCTCCAAAGGTTTGGAAGCTCTCCATGCCTTCTCCTTTGGAAAGGATTCTCTGTGTTGTTTTCCATTGCACAACCATCACATACTTCTCTAGCTTCTTGAATTAATGGTAGACCGAAGACCATATCTTGCTGCTGTAATTTCTTCAAGCTTTGAAAATTCAAATGACTAAGCCTCATGTGCCATAGCCATGATGATTCCATCACATCCACTTTCATTGCAATGGAAGTTGAATATTTCATAATGAGGGGAAAACTTTTGTTCCCTTGCATTCTCACTCTCGCAACAAGATTCTTGAAGTTCCTCTCTTCATATATACAGACTATATCATCTCCAAAATTGACATATGAGCCATTTTCCATCATCTGACCAACACTCAACAAATTTTAATCCAATCCTAGAACTAGCATCACTTATTTGATAAGTCTTCTCCCCTTCCTGGTTTCAACTGCAAGAGAACCTTTCTGACTTGCTTTAACCAATTCTCCATTCCCCATCTTCACTCTTGATCGAAGTCACGGAATGATCAAAGTCAATTAGGATAGACTTGTTTGTTGTCATGTGGTTACTGCAGTCGCTATCAATGTACCACACATTGTCATTCTGTTCAACAGTTGCTGCATGACAAGCATAAAAGAGTGTGCCATCACCATCCACTTGTTCTGAATAATTGGCTTGTTGAAGTTGCAGTCTTTTTGTACATGCCCAAATCTTTCACACTTTGAACATTTAGGCTTGCCGTGAACCAACAGACACCACTGTGGTATTTTCTACAAATCTTGCACTCTGGCAGAGAAGAACTACTACTGCAGTCATTATTCTTTACTGCGGTGTTAGTCTTTCCTTCCCATTTTTTGCTTTTTCCTTTCCAGTTCTTTTTAAACTTGGAAGAGCTACTTCTGTCTTGATTAGAACCACTCTGATTCTCTCTTGAACAATGCTAAGAGATTGAAAAGCACTCTCTGTTTCATTCTCAGCATGTGACTCTAATCTCTGATCAAAAGCTTTCAGAGATGCTTTAACAACTTCTTCACTCAAGGACTCCATATATATCTTTTGTTTCTTCAATGATTGCAACTATCGATTCATATTTTTTAGTTAAACCGAGAAGAATCTTTTGAACTATCCTTTTCTCTGGGATTACTTCACCATAAGATTTTATTTGATTCACAACAAAGCTGAGCCTAGACAAATAATCTTTAAGCAATCCATCCTTTTTCATTCAGGTATATTCAAAATCCCTTCTTAAAGACTGAAGCATAACTTGTCTAACCTTTGTTGTACCTCTGTATTCTTCTTGCAGTATTTCCCAAGCAGCGTTTGCTGTCTCCTCATTGGAGATGCGGGAAAAGATCTCATCGGTCACTGCACCTTGAATCACAGCGAGGGCTTTAGCATCCCTTTTGATGTTGCTCTTCAGAACCAATTTCTCTGCTGCGGGGAGATTTACTACGTCTTCAGGCACAACATAGCCTTCTTCGACAAAACTCCAAAGATCATGTGAGATGAAAATTGTTCTCATCTTGATCCTCCAGAAGTCGTAGTTCTCACCGTTGAAGATCGGAGTACGTATATCACCACTGCTACTTGTGTCAGCCATGATTTTGATGAAATGATTCCAGGGTTTTGCTGTTTGAAATCTCCCTAATTGAGTCACAATACGCCTAAAACTCTTGGATCAGATTAGAGCTCTGATACCATGTTGGAATTTAGCTCTTTAATTTCTTGATCAATCACCTGCATTCACACAATTTCACAACAACAAAATATGATCACTGTAGTGATAGCAGATGAAGAGAGGCAGGGAGAATGAAGGAGTCGTGCTCTACACTGTAGCAACGACCTATTTTCTTAATCACTTTGCAACTGATTTGTGAGGCTTAGAACATCTCTCTAAGTCAACACTCAAGATGATCAGAGCCATACATGTGGCATATAATCTGATCATTCAAATTCACTGCAGTGAAACATTGTAACCATAGTAAACAGTTAAGAGTGTAAATTTTAACATGGGCTTCCTCGGCAAGCTTCTTCAGGAATTAAGAACTCGCAACATCCCCAAGATTGGCTATCCCACAATGTATGCACTGCTGAGTTTGTCGCTGAATTCGACTTGCCTAGTTCAAGTTCAAAGAATAAAAATACAAGTGTTTTCGAGACTGGTAGGCCTTTTAGCTCTGCCATGTTTGAAGGTGTTCTTAAAGTTTTCACTTTAGAAGAATAAGATCCTCCATCAATCATCTTCCCTGTTCTTTTAGAAGGTGTAATAGAGTTGCTGCCTTCTGAGCCAGTTTGAACATCAGAAATCCTTCCATTCGACGTAATTTTTTTTTTTTTTTTTGATAATATGAAATTTTTCGTCAGTAGGTTAAGATCGTTAACCACAGCCACAAATATGAATCATCTATACAACTACAGAAAGACAATAAACTCATTAACAAAATTCATTACAATCGGTTTGAGATAAAGTAGTTCTCTGAAGTCTGAACTGCAAATTACATATATATGGAAGTATGGAACCTCAGTAGCAAGAATACTAGTAAATTACTAATCCAATTTCTACACCGTATCCTTTATCCCTCTTTCTCTTCGAAGGTCAATGGTGTCCTATATATTCGATGTAGAAGTTGTCAGCTCTGGCGTCTTCAATTTTCCCATGGCAGAAATCCATATGTCCCCCTTTCATGCGCATGATCAATCTCTTCAGTTATGGCATTATAACATGGTGGCGGTGTACGTTCATCACTCTGCTTTTGAACACGATCTGGTGCTTTAGGATGTTCTTGGACAAATGCGATATAAACACGAGTGTTCAACCTGTCCAGCGACAAGCGTTGTATGCAGAATTCCTAACAAATGGTGAAGAAAATAGTCAAAATACATGCCTCATTTGTATTTTTGGGGGGAAGCTCTTATGGGTGGTGTGATGGAAAAGCATGCAAGAGAGATTCTACAATTAAAAACACTAAGAAATACAACAACAATTAAATAATTAAATTGACATTTCAGTGATCAACAATACCTACAACAAACATCAACAAGACCCCAACATTATCAGAAGTGAAATCGTTGGGCTCTTTAACTTGCCAGACTGGTCCACACTCGTGTAGGCAGCGTTGAACTATGCTCTACATTTGTATTAGAGGTGACATAAGAATAACTTATCCATGAGACACGCATAAACGAGAAGTGGAAAACAATCAGAAAGATGTGATACCTCAATCTGGTAAATCATAGATTTAATTTTCTGAACCCTAGCGGATCAGAACATAAAGTTCAATTATGAGAGCACCATGATCTACCTCTTCTTCCAGGCCTTCAGACGCCTGATAGACCCTCACCATTCTCTTACCAAAACTTAATCAGATGATTGGAAATGAGAAATAAATTTGTTGTGTGGCTACTGACTCGATCTGTACGTCAGTTTTATAGGAAAGGTGGAGGGTTCTAGAAGAGTGGTTTTAGAAAACCAGTGGGCGTCAGTCTTTGATGCTCAATCCCCAGTTTCAGAAAACAGGCCAAGTGCAAACTTTGTTCTAATATTCAAGGCAACTGTGTGATGCGTCATGAATATGCTACCGGAATGTATGACAACTTCTTTCTATCTTAATGATATTATGATCAGTTTGTGTTCAAAAAAAAAAAAAATCACAAAGGCTTGTTGATTGGTGCTTTTGCGGAGCAAAAAGGGTATCGAAGTTGCCAGATGCTTGCTTTGCTTATTGCAGGGATATCAAAGCTTAGTTACTTTTAGTTTTACCACCTCAGAAGTTTGCTACAAATATCAGGAATGGTAATCGAGTTGCACATTTGCTATCGGAAAGAAGGGTGTGTATAATTGGCTAAAAGAAAGCCCTAGCTAGGTGGCTGTTGAAACTCAATATACTAAATGCAGACAACGTACTGCACTCTCACACGATTCAAGGAAACCATAAGGTATGGCTTATAAAGCCTTACAAAGAAAACTGAAAAGCAAACAGCCTTACATAGAAAACTGAAAAGCAAACAGCACTCTAGAAACATGGAGCATGAAACAAGGAAAAGCAAACAGCACATGGAATGAAAAAGTTCAAACCCACCGCACTACCCTATTTAAGGGAATATTGACATAAAGCAATAACACAAAACATATTTTAATAACCTTGACAGCTCCAACAAATCCTCCCTTAAACTGATGTTCATTGCATCGCATCAGTTTATACCTGGCACCAGACACATTCCAAGCAAGTCTCGAATTTTTTCGAACACCTCTAGCTTCAGTGGTTTAGTCATAGCATCTGCAATTTGATCTTGTGTGTTGCAATAAACCAGCTCCACAGTTCCATCCTTGGTAAGCTGTCGAAGAAAGTGAAAACGTACATCAATGTGTTTACTTCTCCCATGCATTACTGGGTTCTTCGAAAGTTTTATGGTTGAGCTATTGTCACAATACACTGTAGTACACCCTCTTTGTGCATGACCAAGCCTTTCAAAAATTCTGCGCATCCACACTCCTTGACAAGCACAGTAAGCAGCAGCAATGAACTCTGCTTCGGTGGTAGATAAAGTAACCACAGGTTGCTTTTTGGAAGACCATGAGACTGCTCCATCACTAAACATGAAAATATACCCTGATGTACTTTTTCGATCATCCGCATCACCTGCATAATCACTATCAGTGAATGCCTCAAGCTTCTCTTCACCATTCCTTCTATATAGAACTCCCAAATTGATAGTGCCTTTAAGATACCTGAGCACCCTCTTAGCAGCTTGCATATGTAACTCAGTTGGACTTGACATAAACCTACTAATTAAGCTTACCACATACATGAGGTCAGGCCTAGTTGCGGTCAAGTACATGAGACTCCCCACTATTTGCTTGTACATGGTGGCATCTACCTTCACACCCCCTTCATCCTTCATTAATTTGAACCCAGGAACAATTGGATTCCTCACTGAGTTGGCGTTCTCCATTCCGAACCTTTCCAAAATCTCACTTGCATATTTCTTTTGGCAGATATAAATACCAGCTTCATTTTGAACAACTTCAACACCAAGAAAATAACGCATCATTCCAAGATCAGACATATCAAATTCGTCCTTCATCGACTTCTTGAATTCCTCAAACATATATTCATCATTGCCAGTAAATATAAGATCATCAACATATAAACTAACAATGAGAATTTTACCTCCTTCACTCGACTTCACAAATAGAGTGTGCTCATGAGGACATCTTTCAAACCCTTCTTTGATGAAATATGCTTCAATACGACTGTACCATGCACGTGGAGCCTGCTTGAGTCCGTACAGGGCTTTATTTAGCTTGTATACCTTTAATTCATCTCCTTCCTTCACATAGCCTTGCGGTTGATCAATGAATACTGCCTCAGTAAGCTCCCCATGTAAAAACGCACTCTTGACATCTAGTTGATATACCTTCCAACCTTTTTGAGCAGCAAGAGCAATTACCATTCTAATGGTGTCCCATCTAGCCACTGGTGCAAAAACTTCAGTGTAGTCAATCCCATATTGTTGTGCATACCCTTTTGCCACAAGTCTGGCCTTACATTTATCAACTTCACCATTTTCATTCAACTTAGTCTTAAAGATCCACTTCACCCCAATTGTTTTTGCTCCAGCCGGCAAGATTGTTAACTCCCAAGTATGATTCCTTTCAATTGCCTCAATCTCTTGATCCATTGCAGCCTTCCACTTAGCACTCTTGAAAGCTTCTTCAAATGTGGTTGGATCAGTGACAGAAGTAAACATGACAACGTTGTTTGTTTCTTCCTCTTCAGATAACCCTTCTCCGCTCACATAATCTTGCATCCACACAGGTTGCATTCTTGTCCTCCCTTCTTCTAGAATTTCTTCTTCTTCTGCATCATCATTATTCACATTTTCCTCTTCACTTTGAGCAGACTCATTTTCTTCTTCTTCACCATCACTCCAATCTAACACATCAAGCCTCACCTCTTCAGCAGTCCTTCCCCAATTCCAACTTTCATCCTCTTCGAAAACCACATCTCTACTTACCACAATACGTTCAGATATAGGATCATAAAGCCTGTAAGCTTTTGATTCTTTGCTCACACCCAACAACACACACTTGTAGCTCTTATCATCCAGCTTCTTTCTCTTAGCCTCTGGAAT
The DNA here is from genome assembly GCF_958449725.1 of Rosa rugosa. Classification (NCBI taxonomy): domain Eukaryota; kingdom Viridiplantae; phylum Streptophyta; class Magnoliopsida; order Rosales; family Rosaceae; genus Rosa; species Rosa rugosa. Next base: position 51,725,219 of record NC_084820.1, on the reverse strand, counting down.
GTGAACATGTGCAATGCAACCAAAAACCCTGAAATAGTGAACAGCTGGTTTGATCCCACTCCATGCCTCTTCAGGGGTCATATCCTTCACTGCCAAGGTAGGGCTCCTGTTGAGAATGTGGATTGACCAATTTACTGCTTCGGGCCAGAATACTTTTGGAACTTGTTTCTCTGACAACATGCTCCGAACCATACTCATAATGGTTCGATTTTTCCTCTCGGCTACCCCGTTTTGTTGAGGGGTGTAGGCTGCAGTCAATTGCCTACTAATGCCATGTGTGCTACAGAAAGTGTTAAACTCTTGAGAGGTGAACTCTCCTCCTCTATCAGTTCGTAAACATTGAATATAATCTCCTGTTTCCTTCTCAACGAGGCACTTAAAACTCTTGAATGTTGTAAAAGCTTGGGACTTCTCATACAAGAAATATACCCAGGTTTTTCGACTATAATCATCTATAAAACTGATTAGGTACCTTTTTCTGCTATTTGACAATGGCTTGATAGGTCCGCATATATCTGAGTGTATGAGCTGAAGTCTGTGTGAGGCTCTCCACATGCTCTTCCTTGGAATTGATTCCCTGTGCTGCTTCCCTACCATACAATCTTTGCATAGCTTGGATGGCATCTTGAAGTCTGGTAAACCCTTCACCATCTTTCTGTATTGAAGAGTTCTTAGCCCTTTGAAGCTTAGATGGCCATATCGACAATGCCACAAGTGAGTGTTGTCTTCAGACACTGTTTGGAAGCAAGCTGAGGCTTGAGGCAACATGTTTGCACGTATTACGAACATCCTGTTAGCTGACATCTTAGTTTGCATGATCAAACCTTTTCTTGGATGATAAATCTGGCACATTCCATTTTGGATTAGAATTGTAACTCCCTTTTCTTGCAATTGTCCAATGCTAAGCAAGTTATTCTTCAGCTCCGGGATGTAGTACACATCTGTGAATACTTGTGTGACTCCATTGGCTTGTAGTCTTACATTACCCTTCCCCATGACTGCCATTTTGGAGTTGTTGCCTAGTTTTACAGACTGTCGAAATTGCTCATTTAGATCAGTGAACCATTGCTTGTTGCCACTCATGTGGTTGCTGCAGCCGGAATCAAGAAACCAAACCTCCTCCATCTTAGAATTGTTGAGCTCAACGTATGCCATAAGTAACATCTCCTCATTCTCATCGTGCTCTGCATAGTTTGCACCTTTCTCCCATTCAGGGCACTCATGCTGAAAGTGCCCTAATTTGTGACATTTGTAACATTCAACCAATGCCTTATTAAACTGTTGTCTGCCCCTTCCTCTTCCTCTTCCTCTAAAGCCTCCTCTTCCTCTTCCTCTTCCACCAGTTCTGTCTTCATATGTGACTTTCAATGCTTGTTCCTCTCCTCCATGGCTTCGCATTCTCTGCTCGTGTACAAGAAGGCTGCTTTGCAGTTCATCGATGGTCATTGTAGATAGATTATTGGATTCTTCAATGGAGCACACCACATAATCAAACTTGGCAGTCATCGATCTCAGGATCTTCTCAACAATAACCAGCTCTGTCATATTTTCACCGTGAGCCTTCATCTTATTTGCAATTGTGAGGGTACGAGCAAAGTATTCATCGACTATTTCTCCTTCTTTCATTTGAAGCACCTCGAACTCCCTTCGAAGTGCTTGCAATTGAGCACGTTTCACCTTTGTAGAGCCCTGGTACTTCTGCCTCATTGAATCCCATATGTGCTTTGCTGTTTCTTTGTTGAGAATTGTCTCCATAATTGTTCTGTCAATGGCTTGAAATAAATAATTTTTCACCTTCAAGTCTTTCAGCTTTGCATCTTCAATTTGCTTGCGTTGGCCCTCTGTAAGTTCAGCTCCTTCTGCTGTAGCAGGTATCCCATTCTCCACTAAACTCCAGTACTCTTTCGATCTCAGAAAGTTCTCCATGAGCATAGACCAGTGGTCATAATGCCCATCAAATCTTGGTATGGCAGGTTGCACAAAGTTGCTCTCAGTTGCCATGTTTCACTCACTCTCTATCTCTAAGAAAACTACGGTTTCTTAGCTTTGAAACTCTCAATCAGGCCCCGTGAAGGGCTCTGATACCAAATTTGTTGAAACTCAATATACTAAATGCAGACAACGTACTGCACTCTCACACGATTCAAGGAAACCATAAGGTATGGCTTATAAAGCCTTACAAAGAAAACTGAAAAGCAAACAGCCTTACATAGAAAACTGAAAAGCAAACAGCACTCTAGAAACATGGAGCATGAAACAAGGAAAAGCAAACAGCACATGGAATGAAAAAGTTCAAACCCACCGCACTACCCTATTTAAGGGAATATTGACATAAAGCAATAACACAAAACATATTTTAATAACCTTGACAGCTCCAACAGTGGCTGATTGTACGTAATGAAAATACCCTGCTTGTAATTCGAATAATTCACATTCTCGGTGAAATAGTATGGACAAAATACGTGCATGGCCATGCACATACTAAATTGAACGTTAACTCTTACTTTAATGCATGTCATAAATTTTGATTTAACATCAATCTTAAAAGATTTTTTTAGTCTTTAGCACTTTTATATGTAAGACGGGTAATATACAAATGAGACCTGTGTATATGAATATGATTATTTGCATTAGCTTTTAGGGAAGGACAGCAGGCTGCTCAGGGTATGTTGACGTTGGTAGCCTCAGGTCCGACTGTTAATGTTGGAGGGCCGGTGACAATGGAGATGGATGCTTCACATAACCAGTCCTCAGTGATAGGAGATACCATGCGTACTGCTTCTATATTTGCAGGTTTTAATTGATCTGCTTTTTTGGAGAATTGGACGTCCCAGACTACTAAACCTTTTGGGTCGGTGAATATGGGGAGTGGATTCCCTCTGGCTGTTGTTCAGCCTTCGAGATTGGAAGGTTGTAATGATACAATGGTGGTGGAATCATCCATTGGTCCAAACTCGGTGCTGGGGACTAAGCGAAAGGCTGTGGAGGTTTTGGGACGCATAGGTAAGAGGTAATGTATCTAACTCAGAACCTTTGTTTCAAGTTGATGATAGTATGCAGCTTGTCTTGCAACACAAGAATGGACAGCTGATTGTTTCGCCACGAAAGAAGAAATTGAGAATGCCTAAGGGAAGTAAGGATAGGCCTAAGTGTGCTAAAGTTCTTGAGAAAGAACTACAGGGAAGGAAGTCTAAGAAGTGGAGACTTCGTGATAGTGATCGTGAAGAAGGCGACATGTAGGGATTCGATCTGAGACTAAACAAATGGAGGAGCTGCATACAAATGGTGGAACTGTAGGGGATGCATGTGCATCATCCTCAACTAGCAATGTTTAAATTTTACTTGTCGCAAGATCTAGATGCTCGGTTGATACATTTATTTAATTTGCTTATGAGTTTCTAAGTTTTGTTAGAATAAAGGTGCTTGATTGTCCTTAAAAGGTGGGTGTACCCGGGAGTGCAAGGTTCTGTTTTTCTTAGAATAGGTCCTTATTTGTACATATGTTCTAAACTCTTTGACTCCCTTTTCAAAGTCCTTTTCATCTTTCCCTCGCGGTACTTGTTTGCTATCGGTCTCTCGCCTATATTTAGCCTTGGACGGAATTTACGGCCCGATTGGGGTTGCATTCCCAAATAACCCGACTCGCCGACAGCGCCTCGTGGTGCGACAGGGTCCGGGCACAACGGGGCTCTCACCCTCTATGGCGCCCCCTTCTAGCAAACTTGTTCCTGGTCCGCCGCTGAGGACGCTTCTCCATACTACAATTCGGACGCCTTACGATGCCAGATTCTTGGTCGGCTCTTTCTGTCAGCCCCTCAAGGGTGTGTCGTTTCTGGTACTGCTTGCTGAAATATAAATTTGACTGACCTTTTTCAATCCAAATTTTTTTTGCTATTAATTGTAATAAGTGGCTCCATATATCATATATGTGTGTTCAATGTGACTCTTCCACATGGATGGTTATTTACTTGGTAGATTTATAGGCACAACTGTTTTTTTTTTTTTTTGTGAAAATAGGCACAACTGCTTTATAAATAAATGAAATTGAACAATTTAAGAATTGCATTTCACTTTGTAGGTGGGGATGTAAATAACTGATAAAGCTTAACGAGGTGACTAGTGGAACCCCGATTCACTCCTAGTAAGTCCACCCGTTGAGGTTGGCAGGTCAATACTATTCACTGATTTTTGCCCTTCATTTCCACCCTTTTTCTTGACCAGTCAGATACTGTTCACAAAAAGTCACCGAATGTCAGTTAGCAGGTCAAGAAATTGATCTAGAAAGTGACCCAAAGTAACTTTTGTGAACAGTATCTGACTGGTCAAGAAAAAGGGTGGAAATGAAGGGTACAAAGCAGTGAATAGTATTGACCTGCCAACCTCAACTAGTGGACTTGCTCTTACAAGTTCTCTCATCTTTCAAAAAGATGCTCGTGTGTTCAAGGAACAAATTGCAATTATAAATTTTCATTCTTAATGGGGAGCTGGTTCTTCTGATTGAGTCCTTACCTCAATTTGGTGACTAATTTGGTTGGGAACCTTCCCTTACAAAACTCCAAGGCCATAATTAACATGATGTCAAATACTAACCAAGTATATTCTAGACAAAAACCCAAAAGATAAGCCAAATATGTTGACTTTTGTCACCACAAAGAGATGAAGACAAAAGAGGAAGCATCGCAGAATGAAGTCTTGGAAGGTATGAAGAAACTTTCCTTACTCGAAAAGCGTAGCGAGCAAGCATATATACACCTCTCTTATTCATGAAACTGCTACATCCAATCGTGCAAAGAACCACAACTCATTAAGCAAAGTCAAAAAAATAAATATATGGTCGTTGTTTTTGTTGGGTGCCTGGGTTTAGTATAAGAAAGATGTTGGTATGAACAAGTAAATGATTATATTCTTCTTAACAAATGATTATATTCTTCTTAACCATCTAACTTGTTGACGCTAGCAATGGAATATTGAAGCAGTCAAGTCAATAGAGTTCTCACACGCATTAGAATACGATGTAACTTACCTTGATACAATTCTCTTAACCTTATAAATTAGCAATATCGCACCATTAATGGTACAACCACTCGTTCTGCATCTCCAAAACCCCCCGAGAGCCATGTCTGTCAAGAAGAGTCTTTCTCTTGACCATGGCAGTGCCGGGAAGGGCGTTGCTGTTACAGCAAAGCGCGGCCGATATGATCGTTGTTTTTCTTTCATGGAGGTTTCATTAGAACCAGGAAAGTCTCTCAAGGAAATGGATTCAGAGAAGTTGAAGGCTGGGATCAAGAGATGGGCTAAGGCTGTTGCCGCCTATGCCCGCCAGGTCAGTGGACGGTTTGGAAACTCTCGTGGCTAAATGGATTCATGAATCTTACTGCGTGCTTAAGAACTGAAGATCAAGATTGAGTTACTTCCATGTAACTCAAATTCTTTTGTGCTGATAAACGTACATTTGAGCTCAAGAAAAGGATGGGTTGGCTGGCTGAGGACAAAAATATGCAAATACTGGAAAATTTGTGAGACTCAAACGTGTTCGAGCAAACTTGCTACCCAAAATTATGTATATAGCTGTAAAGTCTCTCTACTCTTTTGTAAATACAAACTACAAATAAAAGATCTACCTTAATTTATAGAAATGTTGTATGGTCCTACACGTCTACTTACAAAATCTTACAATCTACTATAGGAACAAAGAAAAAACCAAAAACAAGAAAACAAAATTGGTGACTGCATCCTAAACTGAAAATTTTGAAACTCAAAAAATCAGCTTTTGGAGAACTGCTGTTTTTACAACTTCCAGAAGCTACCAAAAACCTCCCACCTCCAACCTCATTCTTCCTTCTTAACTGCACTAGTACCAGCTGCCCTATCTCCAGAAATATTCCTCAAAAGCTGTTTGGAGCACATGTACTCGGCATCTGTTGCTCTTTTCACACGGTTCGCCCGTACCCAAGCAGGTTCCTGAAAGAAAGTATACTTATATAAGATGATTTGCATGTTCATTTCCAACAATTACATACTCTAAATACAGTAAGAGATGTAAGCAAGTGTTCATAGGAGTGATTTAATATCACCTCGGGTACAAGGCGAGAGAAACCAAACTTAATCAACAGGAGGACATGTTCCATAACCAGAATTGCAGCTAGGCCAGGCTCTATATTCCATTTCCCCTCATGATCATATAACCATACTAGAAGGGCGCAGTTGGTGCATATAGATGTAACAACAAGAAACTGAAAATTTAATAGAACCCAACATTAGAAATATGACCATAAAAGGTGAAAAAACAAGACCAACTAGCTGCTGTAAACTCTTGGACCCTCCAAAGTATTATATACAGCTGGTACACTTACATGAATACAACAATACTTATGTAACCACAAAACATACATTACCTGAAATATGTTCAGCCAAGCACCAATTGTTGTGGAAACACGAGGAATTGGCCTCTTATGCATCACAAGCAGCTTCAATGCATCTGTCCTAATTTCAGTTATGTTGTTCTGTGCCAAGTGCAACTAAGCATTAATCTACTCCATAGTATAAACCATATAAAACCTAAAAAATTTAAAATCATGGTAACCGTACAAAGAGAAGCACAATACCACAGCCGCAAAGGCAAAAGCAGGGGGGAAGGCACAAGCAAACATCATGATCATTCCAAACTGCAATGCTAACTCTAGAAAGTCTGCAGTTCAATCATAGTTATAATAAGCATAAAGTATAAAGATATATACAGATTCTCATGATCTGATTGCTTCAAAATCATTAGTGACAAATAAATTTTTTAATTATTCAAAGTTGGATACAATCGCCATGTTACCATCATAGTTATAATAAGCATAAAGTATAAAGATATATACAGATTCTCATGATCTGATTGCTTCAAAATCATTAGTGACAAATAAATTTTTTAATTATTCAAAGTTGGATACAATCGGCATGTTACCATCGAAAAGCCCATCTTCAAGTTCCACACCAATGCTTGCAGAATAAGAAGGCTTCAAGTACTCCTTTTCCACCCTAGAAGCAAAGTGGATCTTCCCTGTTGATGATCCTCTTTCGCGTTTCTTCTTGCTTCTTCATACCAAATTGAAACAGATTCAGTCATGTTCAAGTAAGATGAAAGGAAAACTTGAAGAATAAGCTAAAATGAAAGTATCCAGGAGATGATAATACATAGTATAGCCTTACCGAACTCTGAACTTCTTATAACTGTACTTCAAATATGGTAAAGTGTTTTCCACCAAGTTTTCCAATACCTATAAAATAGTGAACAACTTAAAAGAATGAGAAAAGGAGCAGTGATAAGGAAAATGGTAAATAAGACGTGACATTTCACCTCAGACACAAGGAGGCGCTGAACCAAGACTGTGCGAAGAGTCAAAAAGTTCCGGTGTATAAGGGCATGGTAGAAGACTCCTATGTATGACTGCATGAAATAAAGACCAAACACCTGCAACAGAATTTAAGTCCATGAAGGTGCTGAAACTTTGGCACACAAAACAGCGCGAAACAGTCACTAAGGAGAGATCTAATTCCTCTCAATACCTTGTAGACTAAGCTGTCAGCTCTTTTTTCTGTGTTTTCATTATTTTCGTATTTAATAAGCTTAACAGAGATCTTGCCCCCTAGCTTCGTAAAAAACTGAATTGCAAAAAGATATATGGTTGTCAACCCAAACCTGAAAACAAATATTACAAGAAATGTGTCAAACAGTCAGCTTAAGGCTATAAATGGAAGAGAAAAAGTATCTAAATTGGACATCACCATTTCTGAGTTTACACAGGTTTTCCATTACCAACTAAGACTACTGCAACATTCAGCTCTCTAAAATCTCCCTCTTTCACCGACTTAAGTCTAGAACTATATAATAAAACTATTGACAATGAACGGTAGAATATTCTGCCTCCAAGGACCTCATAATCCAAAAGTTAAAACTTCATTTATACATTTCTCATCAACCAGATGAAATTCCTAAACAAGCTATATTTAAGTGGTCAACAAGCAAAGATACAACTTGAAGCCTAAGAGTAGTACCCCTCTCATGTCCTCCCTTTCTAAGAACATTAAAAACAAAAAAAGGAATAAAGGGATTCTCCTATAGTGGTTCACGCTCAGTTCTAGGAAGTAACCTCTTGGAAGCATAAATCCAATCAGAACCAATCTCATTGGTACAGTCTCACTTAACAGTCAACGACACTCATGCGCAAGCGATGGACAAATTTACCATATGCAACTAAAAAGCCTAATTTTAAATGTGAACTGTGGTATGGAGAATTGATTTGTCACTGATCAAACAAAACTATATGAATAAGTGTATCTGAATCAAGATTTTGGTGTCTTACTTCACAATATCAGACTTAATAACCTCGTAAAGATGAGCATATGCCAGCTCAAACGGTAACTGGAGGCATATAATACTAACTATAATGATAGCATCATTTCGGAATCTCAGTAGTCGTCCAAACCACTCAATTCTTTGAAACATTTCTTTCTCTTTTGTTTTGTCTGTCCCCCATTTCTTCATGAGTTCTACAGATGACTGCGAGGAACTCCAAGCCATGCCCAGCTGCCTATTTCCCAGGTCGGTTCTAATTGGATAACTGATCTGCCATCTAAAACACAAATTGAGAGAGAGAGAGAGACAGAGAGAGTTAAAGGAAGCCACAAAAAAAAATAATAAAAAAATCTCTGAAATTAGCACAATTGTAAACCAAGTTACCTAGTTAACAGAGCAACATTTTTGCGTTTCCAGAACTGGGAAAACATTATAGCCCATAAGGTTATGCTTATAAAGAAAAGGGGGAGCACCAGTAACTGCAACGACCTAAGGAAATTGTTGAGCGAGCATACAAAAGTTCTAATAAGTAATGACACACCAGGTGAACAGATAGAAAAATAAAAAAATAAAGATATAAAATTAAAAACAACATTGACAGCTAGCTGGAAAGTTAAGAAATTAGTGTAGCAGACCCACCCAAAATCAAAGATCTGCAGAATAAGTCCAAATGTAGCTGGAAACAGCAACCACCGTGTATACATTCCAAGAAAAGAAAAATAGATGGCAATCTACAAAGATAGCCAATTCTTGTTTAGTTTTAAGCAACATATTGAAGAAATAAAATGTCTAAATGCAACCAATTTACCTTTGTACCAAAATATGAGTAAATCTCATCTATGGGCTGGCTTGTGAAGTCCCACCAGTGCAGAGCCCAAGTGTGAAGGAGTTTCTTCCTTTTCACTTCATCTATCAGTCAAAAGTCATCTCATTTAGAGTTTGACAAAAACACAGCCAGTTTGTGAATTTGTGAACATACCATGCAAAGGAAAAACTTCTTTGACAATCCTCTGTGACTCCAATTTCTTAAGCAAACATTCCCCAACTTCCCAATAGAACTCTTTCCCATCAAATCTCAGAGTTACAGCTGACTTGCTCTTGTTCATCTGTAAATTTCAGTTCAAATTGTTATCAGTGGCAAAAATTTGAGGATAATTATCAGTACACAAACATAACCCACTGGAAAGTGTCCTAGAATTCAGTTATTTTGTATCAACCAATAAGGGAGGGAATGGATTGCCCCTACAATTGTGAGTGAGTAAATAAATCAGAAACCATAATAGAGATGGGAACAATCCAAACAAAGAGCAACACTAAAAGCATCGAGGCAAACACAAAGTTGCAATGAAAGATTAAAACATATTCAGCTACAACTTATTCAAGATGGTGAACTTATACAGTATAAAATTTAACACAAAGAGTCAGGTATTACTCAGCTAGATATTAACGAAACATTTAAAAAAAAATGCCATTTGCAAAAGTATAGAATCAGTATATGTTGATGACTCACAATTCCATATATCAAGTGCCTATAGCAATGAAAACGCTCACACCAGCTGAACAATGAACCATCAGGCTGCCTCACAAAAGCATTAACCTCCTCCCATTCAAATTGTAAATCCATCCCTGAAACCCATCAGCAGCATATCAAGTTTTACGTAAATTCCATTTCACATTATGAAGATTAATAGATGGTATCTAAATACAGGACAACTAAAGTAAAAACTACAAAAATCTGAAAACCAACTTCAATGGAGCAGCTAGATCATTACCAATTTGAGTTCGCTTTTTAATTTGCAACTCGAACGCAGCCCTCCCCAATGTCTCTAAAGGCGCTGCCAGCTGAAAGAAAGAAAGCTAAGGCTCAGCAACCAAACTGAAGCAAGAGCATAATCAAAAAACTGCTCATTTAGATTTGTCTGTTTTTCGGAATCAGCAAACAATAAAACAAGTCATGAGTAATACTAACGATGGGCCATCATAAATTGGAAAGCATTGAGCTCATTTACAATTTAGGAGAAACAATGCTAGTCAATCTGATTAGACATCAAAAGACAAAATAGGTTAATATTTAAATCAGCTAGAATATTACCATGTTCAATTAGCAAATCATACAAGTTATAACAGGTCATGAATAATGTTGGCTATCCTCAATCAGGAAATATTGAGCTTATTTACAAATTAGGAAACACTGCTAGTCAATCCCATTAAGATATCAAAAAGACAAAAAAGGCTAATATTAAAATCAGTGGAATAACTTCATACTTTCTAGTAACAATGATTCTTTCAGTAATATTATAAAGCACTTGCAAGCAATGATATAATTTGTTCGTGAAATCCATTATCATGAGGATATTGCATGATAGAATATAGTATTACAAATCAATTACCGAAAAATCTTCTTACCTTGATAAAGTCATCGACAACGCCAGGGACTCTCTCAACTACCAAACCCACATTCTTAAATTCATTAACCAAAACCTCCACACAGTCATCTTCTTCTTCTGCCTTGACATTTCTCTTTGGAACCACAACCCCAATCTCAAAAGCAATTTGTTCCTCCTCAACAACATTCATTTCAAGCCCACCCAACACCTTCAAAAAGCTTCAAAACACCCAAAAGGGTCTCTTTAATAAGGATCCAAACGATCAAAGGACGCCCAGATCAACCCAAAGATGTAACCTTTTTGCAGAAACCGGGTCAAATACTGAACTGGGTAATCGTGTTTGGGAACAATAGGACCTCAAAGAGACCAAAGGTGGTGCCTTTCATTGGAAATGGGTGAAATTGCAAAATGGGTGTATGAGTTTCGAACAAATGTCGGTTTGTTTTGGATCAAAACGAAACGCTGTGCATACATACAAACATAAATGTGGGAAAGATAGACGAAAGCAGAGAGAACAGGTGGCTGTGCAGTCGGGTATTAGGGGAGAGCGGTTGTGATGTACAGTCACAAAGGCTGTTGTGGAAGGCGATGAACACGTGGTTCTGGGCTTGGCAGTTTCTTTTCTATTTGAAGTTTTTTTTTTAATTTGAATTTTGAACTTTGCAGAATTGGAAAGTGGATCCAAAGGGAAAGGAAACGACTTCCCATGTTACGAGGTTTCTGTTCATTTGACTAAATATTTTACACATTAAGCCCCAGTTTAATTAGTGTTGCTTCATTTGTTTATTTTTAAGGGTGTAACCAATAAAATACTTGGAGTCCATCGTTGGATTCTAAACAGTCTGCTTTGGATAAACCAAGGCCTCTTTCCCGGCACGTAGCTGATGTTAAGAGAAAAGTTCAGTCACCGTCCCCAAACTATGCTATCAAGGCCAATTTGATATCCGAACTCTCAAAAGTATCCATGTGATACCCAAACACGTATTTTGACATCAACGTGATACTTCCGTCAAAAATTTCTAACGGCTCCGTTATTTGATGACGTGGCAAGCACGTGGAGACAAAAAAAGAAGTTAAATGACCAACTTACCCTTTTGTTTTTGTTAATTCATTTTTATTTTTCTTTTTCTTTTCATTTCTTCTTCTTCTTCTTCTTCTTCTTCTGTTCTAACTAAACCGCCGCACCTCCGAAGCAAGCTCCGCCACCAGCCACCAACCACTCACCCCAAAATGAATTCCGATTTCGGCCTCGAACGCGAGCTCGGCCCCGACCACAGTTACCGCCCCCAACATCAAGAATATCACATTACATGCAAATGCAGCAATTTGACAACTTCTAATCCAATTCAAATTGAGAAAACAAGAACAAACAATTCAACTTCTAATCCAAAATTTCAATCTCCCATCTCCACTCCCAAAATTGGAATCCCACCTGCAACAATCAACAATTCTCAACGATTTGGCCGGAAAAATCAACCAAAAAAAACCAAGAACTCGTCAGTTACTGTTCACACTCTCAAACACCTTCAAATCTTCCTCCACCGATCATGAAAAGCTGCAAGAGGTTAGGGATGAAGGTTAGCTTCGATCCAGCAACAAAAATCCCAAAGAAATCCGGTCGGAACCCGCCGGAAACCGGAGATCGAAGGAATCTCCGATTTCCCCCTTTTCTGGAAATCCCTCTTCGATTTCTTCTCAAATCAAGGCTACCCAATTCAGAAATCTTACCTTAGATGCAAGAGGAGGAAGAGAGGATCCTCTAATAGCCGGTGATGAGGCCGGCGGCGGTGATTCCACCGGAAATGGGTTCCGGGTCTGAAGAGAAGAGAAAGAGAAAAAAGGGGGGGGGGGGGGGGGGGGGCTGGAGTCGGTTCTCCCGAATTCACTCTCTCTCTGCACCTTCCTTCTGATATTCCCATTGTAGGCTGTGAGCTCACGCCTTATGTGCTCTTGCGCCGCCCTGATAAGACCGTCACTACTGACGATGTGCCGGAGTCGGCACCTATTGATGGCCAGTTCTTGAGATACAAGTGGTGAGTTGCGGTTTTTTTGGAATCAATTTGACTGTTGTTTTTTTTTTGTAATGGTTTGCGTGGTTATCGATTGGGTGTTTGTTAGGTTGGTTTGATTTCGGGATTTCGGAGGTGCGGCGGTTTAGTTAGAACAGAAGAAGAAGAAGAAGAAGAAATGAAAAGAAAAATAAAAATAAAAATGAATTAACAAAAACAAAAGGGTAAGTTGGTCATTTAACTTCTTTTTTTGTCTCTACGTGCTTGCCACGTCATCAAATAACGGAGCCGTTAGGAATTTTTGACGGAAGTATCACGTTGATGTCAAAATACGTGTTTGGGTATCACATTGATACTTTTGAGAGTTCGGGTATCAAATTGGCCTTGGCAGCATAGTTTGGGGACGGTGACTGAACTTTTCTCTGATGTTAATTATCTTCGTTGGTAAAATCAAAGACAAACAAGTGATTGGAAAGCCTATTGATGGAGACTGAACCATGGAGGTTAGCCCACCTCTCCGTGCATTTGTTTAGAGCCACTTCAGCAGGGAGTTTCTTCCCTAATAATTTACCAACGAGACAAAGTAGTGCGCATAGAAGTGTTCTGGAGGTGGTGGCATGTCTACATAAGCCGCAAACCAGTCAACATTGAAATTAAGTATCATCTCCAAAGTTATAACTGGAATGGACTTGTTAGTTGTTACCTATTTAGTTTCTAAGGTAAACACTAGAAAAGGCCTTCGGGAGGAAGTCAGCTGATCTTCGGAATTAGGACTCAAATTCAATGGGTAAACACTAGAGAAGCAAAGGGAAAGTTTCGATACTACCTCGGTCAGAATTGAGAAGGTGATTGTTTGGGTTCTTCTTCCTAATCTCCCCATTCCTTATTGGAATACTGTCTCTCTCAAGTTTCGGGTCCAAAGGTTAGGTACTTATTTGGATGCGGATGATAATACTCTCAAATTAAACTAGTAAGTGTATGTTCAATTCGTTAGAGTTCTAATTGAGCTGGACCTTCGATATCCTTTGAAGCGTACTGTTATTATTAATAATGATCATAGTATTTCCATTGTCATTCTAGTCTCTTATGAAGTCATTTCCGAAGTGTGCTTTCGCTGCGGACAGTATAGGCAGAGGCTCCACACCTGCCCCCACAAGTATATGAACAATGACTTCTTTACGGTGGAAAGATACAAGGATGAGCATGTTGTGTATCCTCCAGAAATGGCGAACCATGCATGTGTCAAATCCATGCTTGCTGATGGTGTGTCTATTGTCTTTCCCATAGCTGCCCTACCAGCTGGTGATATTTTCTCTAAGAGCAAGTCCAGCGGTTGGACTTTGCCCGGGCAAATTGGGGGAATGATGACGTGTTGACCGGCCAAGGCAATTTTTGCAACTCCACCGGTCCATCTTTGACCAGCCATGTTTTGGCTTTTGATGCCCCTAGTCAAAATAAAAGGCAAGTCCATGACTAATTTGTTGCCCAGCATGCATGTGAGGTGACTATTGCAACTGACAACCATAGAGTGACGCGGAGGAGACAAGGCGTGGAGGGAACGCACCAATGAGGTGATAGACTGCAATTGTTGACTGCAATTTTTTTAAAAACCGATGAACAGTAAAAATGAACATTGAATTTAAACACTGAAAACCCATTGGTGAACAGTGAATTTTGGGTGAACAGTGGCGTGAACAGTAAAAAGGTGAACAGTGTTGACCGGGCAAGAAAAACAACGGGTGTAAACCCATGTCCAGTGGCAGTGAATAGTAACTTGACCGGTCGAATTCTTGACTTCTCGACTTTGCCTTTTCTTGACTACGGGTGAACTTGCTCTAAGAACTTTGAAGATTTTGAGGCTACCCTAAGAATGGTTTCCATCCCCAGGATAACAAGAAAACTGCTTCCATAAAGCCTGATGTGGTGATCCCTGACCATTCCTTTAAGGATGTGTTGTCAGCAAACAAAACCACCCCCCCCCCCAAGAAGTTAACCAGTTCCTTGAATGCTGTGGAACCACCAAAACTTGGAGAGCTAGACATGTTGCTTGATGAGAATCTAGGACTTGACCATACTGGCCCTAGTGGCACAAATTTTTTTTCCCCAGGACCCAAGAAAATATCTAGGCAGATGATTGTGCGAATGGAGATGACCGAGGACAATGCTCAGGGAAATGCTTCACCTTTAAGTGTTGGAAATGAGAGTGCTCAGCTGGAACAGCTAGGGTAGTTCTTAGTCGGGTTTTCTAGCTCAAGTGCAATACCTTGTTATTGCCTTGAAGCTAGACATTTTGTGTATCCTAGATTAATGGATCCCAGATGAAAATCAGGCAAATAAAACAATCTCTAGATTAATTTCCTACCAATTTTTGGTAGAGATAGGTGGGTGTTGTCTCGGTATGTGCACTCAGTGTGCCTTGTTTGTCCTAATGAGTCGGCGAGTTCCTTGCTTTGTCAAATGGTCGCAGCCTCCTAGTGGCAGGATGAAATTAAGTGTCACTGGTAGTATCCTCCGGTGGCAACATAATGGGAAAGTTGGTATTCTGGGTTTATGGCTTCACGTGAGCAGTATCTTTCCGGTATGTCACCACAACTGTAAAGCAAATGGAGTAGCCAATGATGCACTCTTTGCTAAATGGTGCTTGTTAGAATACATAGATTATGTTGAGAATCCTGATATTATTTCGGGATGTTCTCTTGAGGTTTATTGTAATGTGGGGTTTAGGCAAAATGTCCCCCCCCTTGTATTCTGTGGTTTCATCAATAGTCACGGCTTGAGGGCAGCCGTACTCGCCCTTACTCAAAAAAAAAAAAAAACAATCTCTAGGTTGTCTTTTTATTTCAATAAATTTCCATTTTTTAATTATGTTGGCCAAAGTGGTGGTTTGCTTCTTTTTTTTTTTTTTCTTAGGAGTTCTTCGACTGTGAATCTTAATGTTATTTATAAACATCTTAGGTTCGTTCATTGAAATTTCTGATCCTTTCTTTGGAAAATCTTGGTAGACCACCTTTGTCTATGCCTACCCTAATAAGAGTTTACAAGCTAATCTTTAGGCTGATATATATTGCTCATTTTAAACCTGGGATTAATGACCCTTGGATTCTAATGAGAGATTTCAACAATGTGACCAAGTCAGAGGATTATATTGGAGGCAATAATTCTTTTAATATTTACATGCAAAACTTTGTAAATTTCTTGACTGCTATGAATGTGACTACGCTACATGCATAAAGATCATACTATCATCTTTGAGAAGTTGGATAGGGTTGTTGCTAATCGTAAACTGGATAAATTTATTCCGTGGAAAATCTTTCTATGATTGGTTCGGATCACAGCCCTATTATTTTAAGGATTAAATTCAGTTTACTCCCCTGAACTTTGGGCCTAAAATCAGATTGGTCCATCTTTCTGAAATCGATTACGATGGTCCCTATACTCTCAAATGACATCACCCGAGTCCAAAATTTAAATTTGGCTCGAAACATGACGTCACGTGCTGACTTGGAGCCGACATAGGGGCCCACTTTTCAGATTTTAAACCCCCCAAGAAGTGCAAAATGGACATTGTTTGGCTCCAATTTTGTTGTAGCTGGTCAACAGTCGCTTTTCTTGCGCGGGCGTGCCAGCACCGTTCGGTTGCGGTCGTCGGGAGTGTCCCTTGACCTGACTTCTTTCAAGCGATTGTAGACGAGGAGAGCACCAACCTCGTCGCGGGATTCTTTGTGCCTTGTGGTAAGGACTTTGCTGTAGTTTCTTCTTGTTCACACAATCGATACTCAATATTGTAAATTGAGCAGAGCGAAATCACCGAGAAGTGTTGAGATCTTGCTAAAGCGTGACTTTAGCTTGGCTGGGTTGCTAGGGCGTTACCCTTGCTTGGTTGGTTCTGTAACCGTTGTGGTCGCGGCACTACCGTCGGCTCCCAAGGAGACTAGGACCGAAGTACGTTGACAGAGGGTTTGGTGGCACTGAAAGTCGGCTTCTGAGAAGACTAGGACTAGGAGTGTGATCACCGGTAAGAGAAAGAGAAGGAGAGAAGTTGCTCTTAGAGAGGTTTGCTCTAGAGAGAACTTAGATCATCTTAGAGATGTTGTTGTTGAATGTGAATGTGTCATCTAGAATGAGAGGAGAATGTGTTTATATAGGGAAGAAAAAGAAGAGTGAAATGATGAGTGGAAGAAAAATAATGAAAGTGGAGTATGAAAGTGATTTGTAAAATATGGAAAAGATAGAGAAATGATGAAATGAAAGCAAAGCATGAAGGTGCAGAAACATGGAAGTGATGATGATCTATTAAAGAGATTGTAGTAGAAAAATATATCCAAGGAAAAAAAGAAAAGCATCTAGCTTTCTTCATGTGGGTAGGAAACATGAACATGTGAATATTAAGCTGGTTTTAGGTCAGTTTCTGCCCCTTTATTCCTTCAATTATTTCTCCAACAAGACTTCAGAATGAGCCTTCGACTTCTTCATAAAAAATGTTCCACTATGAGTGTAGATTATCCTGACAAAGTTTCAGAGCTTTATTCCATGCGGTTGGGCCGGAAATTCTGCTGGACCTCTTACAGGTCCAGTTTTCCAGTTTTGCTTCTGTAGAAAATTGGACTGATTGTTTGAAGGCCTTCCACTCAAATCTAGATCTGGCACTCTTCATAAGAAACGATCCTTGGGCTTTCTAGAATTAATATGGAAAGTTTTAGCTCATTTAGATTTCATTTGGTTAGTCTGCCGCCCCTCCTTCCTTGTTTAGCTCGGTTTCTCCTAGCCGAAGTAGGAAAATGCGCTAAAGTTGACTTTTCATGTTTCCATGCTTCCATGCTTCCATAGTGGGCTTTATTTAGCCTCTAAATATATATTTCGAACTTGTCGACAATATATAGCTTGAGCCACTGACATTGGCTCAATTTCTCCAAGACGTGCCTTGTCAGGCCAAAATGCTCATTTTGGGTCCAAACAGACATTTCTAATTTAATTTAATTTCTAAATTTTTTTATATTTTTTCTCTATTTTCTCTCCTCTCCTCTCTCTCTCTCTCTCTCTCTCTCTCCCTCCCTCCCTCTCTCTCTCTCTCGTTTCAGATGAAAGACGATGAAAGTCGACCTCGCTGCACGGCGGCACTTGCAGATGTTTCACCAAAGTCGAAACCGCACCTCCAAATCTTCTCTCTACACCCAAAACCTCTTCTTTCTAGGCACATCAAAATCATAGGTCTCTCCCAAATCATAAACTTTGAAATTGAGCATCACCGAATCACAAGTCTCTTCCGCTACTTGTTCCACTTTTCTGCACACCAAAATCAAAACAGAAAATTCAATTGCAACAACTCCAATGCAGAGAGATTGGCGCGTTGGGACTTGGCGCCTGACAGAGCAGAGAGATTGGATCTGAGGAAGGTCATTGCTGATGGACATGGAAAGGACCGGGGAGTCGATACTGCTCGAGAACCCCAAATCCAGCAACACCAATGTTCAAGATCCCATCTTTACCCCTGTAACAGTCAATCCCACGCTCAATCACAAAGAAATACAACCAACAACCTCCATAGTGTTCAAGTATCTCCGACCCACCTTGCCCCAGGAGCTCAAAGCCCTACTAATTCTGGCCTTCTGAGGCTCGCCGGTGGCATTGAGTCCCCGAACAGAGTTGTGGACGCGTCCGACGGTCCCGCAACCGGTGCGCCGCCGTGAAGTGCCCGGAGTCGCTAGAAAAGGTTCAAGACCGCTCGAGCTGCAAAAACTTCGTGGGGAGATAGAGAGAAGTTAGAGAAGCTTGTGCCTACGCCTCCAATTCCGATCAAGGAGGAGGACGAGGAACGAGGAGCTTCAGATCGAAGGGGATGGAGGTGGCATTTCCAACTTGTCGGCCTCCAGCTCCGAATTGGGCGAAAGTGAGAGATTAGGGCTTGGATCGAATTTGGGAGATAGAGAGAAATTAGAGAAGCTTGTGCCTACGCCCGCGATTCTGATCGAGGAGGAGGACAAGGAAAGAGATGGCGTGATGTGGAACTTCAGATCGAAGGGAGATGGAGGTGGTCGTCGATATAGAGAAGGGGGGGGGAGAGAGAGAGAGAGAGAGAGAGAGAGAGAGAGAGAGAGAGAGAGAGAGAGAGAGAGAGAGAGAGAGAGAGAGAGAGAGAGAGAGAGAGAGAGAGAGGAAAATTAAGAAAAGAGAGAAAAAAAATTAGAAAAATTGGAAATGTCTATTTTGCCCTCCTTGTAGGGTTTAAAATCTGAAAAGTGGGCCCCTATGTCGGCTCCAAGTCAACACGTGACGTCATGTTTCGAGCCAAATTCAAATTTTGGACTTGGATGATGTCATTTGAGAGTATAGAGATCATCGTAATCGATTTTCAGAAAGAGAGACCAATATGATTTTAGGCCCAAAGTTCAGGGGAGTAAACTGAATTTAATCCTTATTTTAACTACTCTTCCTTTGAAACAAATTTATTCTAATTGTTTTAAGTTTGAAACAAATGTGCATAACAAAATGTGTGACTTAGAAGTAGGTCTATGCGCCGATCGGGTTGGACTATGTATTCGGGTCGAGTTGAGTCTATTTTGTGTCATAGTTTCTTGAGTTTTTATCCCAAAATTCACATATATACATACTTTTAAAAAGAGACAAGATGCAGAATTGTATATTTCATTTCATTCTCACTAATCATGGATTTGTGCTTGACAAAGTTTAATCTCATCTATAAATAATGACATTCGAATACAAACACAAAGATACAAAGACATTAATGATACGATAAGTTAAGAAATAATAATTTCCCAAGTATTCAGCAAGTTCAAATGTTCATTATGCAACTTGAGAGTTCCACACCAATGTACTACAAAGATGAGATTTAATGCAAAAAATTGAATAATAGAACATTACATGGTCAAGCACCACTATGCGGTCGGGCATATGCTCTCGATGAACAAGAAGATCGATGCTAGGGCGTTGATGGGTACTCTCTTCTCTATGAGGCTAGAAAAATTGCCTTTCAATAAGGGAATATGGTGGTCGATTCTTCTTCAAGTTCTCGGTTCAGAAGGAAACTTAAATTTGTAGTACACTCCCCTATTTCAAGTTATTCAAGTAGGGAGTGAAATCCACACTCCCCATTTTACAATCCACTTTACTTCATGTTTCATTTTTTGGTAGCTTAAATTTGTCTTTACTAACTTAAATTTTGTTTTTTTATGAGAACTTTGACCAAAAACGAAAAGAATGAGTGTGGATTACAAAAGTCAAGTTTTCTTGGCTTTTGTAAATTTCTCATCTTCACTACAAATCATGCTTTTCTAGCTCCCACACCACATGCATCTTGCCAAGCCCTTTACTGAATGCTTGAACGCAATCAGTTCACTGTTGTGAATAAGCAATGAGCTGCTGGGAGGAACACAACATCATGTTTTCTAAGATTTTCAGTCATCCGAAGTTTATTGGGCCTAGTCTTTGCTTACTCATACTAAGGAGAGAAGATTTTAGGCTCTACCTAGGGATGACAAAAATCCCCAGCGGGGCGAAGCTTCATTGAATACCCGCCCCTAATGGGGGGAGAATTAGGGGGACAAATGGGGAATGGGGATGGGGATCCCCAATCCCCACTATCTAAGATTGGGGATGGGGCGGGGATGATATTGTGATCTCCATCCCCAAACCCGACCCAATAATATATACATATATTTAACTTATATATATTTTAATTTATTGTTTATAATATAAATCGCAAATACATTTATTACTTTACTTTAATATCTACACTTTTATTTTAATGATGTTTTGACTTTTGCACTCATTAAATTATGATTTATGAATTTAATTATATTTTAAATTTATTTGTTGTAGATTTTGATTTTAAAAAAGGCAATATGAGAAAAAATTATTTTATTTATTAAATTCTTATTGGGGATTTGGGGCGGGTTTGGAGACTTGGTCCCCAATGGGGATGGGGACGGGGAATCCCCAATATATTTTTATTGGGGATTGGGGCGGGAATGGGGGTAGAGAATGACCTTGGGGATGGGGATGGTATTGTGATCCCCATCCCCAACCCGCCCCATTGCCATCCCTAGCTCTACCCTTTGGCTATATCATTGCCGTACAACTTCGATCAAAAGTGCCCCTACAAAATGAGATTAAAATTTGTCAAGCAAAAATCCATGATAAGTGAGACTAGAATATACAATTATGCATCTTGTCTCTTTTTAAAAGTGTGTACTGTGTGTGTGAGAATTTTGGGATAAAAAACTGAAGAAATTAGGACACAAAATAAACCCAACTCGATCCAAATACCTCGACCGGATCCTGCTTTCATAGAGTCTCAGTCCAACGCGGTCGGTGCATAGACCTAATATTATAAGTCGCACATTTTGTTTTGTAAATTTAATTATCGACATAGAGGTCAAAATCAAAAAAAAAAAATTGGGACAGATAGTGCATAAAAGAAAGAAAAAATAATGAAAAAAGAAAAAAGAAAAAGGAAGAGGAGATTATTCGGAAACTTCTTCTCTCGTTAACGTCCGCGTAAAATTGGCATATATTAATATCTCTTTCTTCAATCATCTCCTGGTTCGAAAGTCTCAAACTTTCTCCGATCAAAAACCAAAAAATCCAAAACCCTAGAAAATCAAAATCCCCCAAATTCGACCACCATGGGCAACACAGAGAAGCTGATGAACCAGATCATGGAGCTGAAATTCACCTCCAAATCTCTCCAGCGCCAATCCCGAAAGTGCGAGAAGGAAGAGAAAGCCGAGAAATTGAAGATCAAGAAAGCCATGGAGAAAGGCAACGTCGACGGCGCCCGGATCTACGCCGAGAACGCCATCCGCAAGCGAACCGAGCAAATGAACTACCTCCGCCTCGCCTCCCGCCTCGACGCCGTCGTCGCCCGCCTCGACACCCAGGCCAAGATGTCCACCATCAACAAGTCCATGGGCAACATCGTCAAATCCCTCGAGTCCTCCCTCAACACCGGAAACCTCCAGAAGATGTCGGAGACCATGGACTCGTTTGAGAAGCAGTTCGTCAACATGGAGGTCCAGGCCGAGTTCATGGAGAGCTCCATGGCCGGCTCCACCTCGCTTTCCACTCCCGAAGGTGAGGTTAACAGTCTTATGCAACAGGTTGCCGATGACTATGGGCTTGAGGTCTCCGTGGGCCTGCCCCAGCCGGCGGCCCATGCCGTGCCCACCAAGGAGGCCGATAAGGTCGATGAGGATGATCTTTCCAGGAGGCTTGCGGAGCTCAAGGCTAGAGGTTAATGAGGGAATGTCATCGGTGCGATGCGAATTTGATGTATAATGCTGCTTTTATGGGTTTGCAGAATTATGAGCTGTGATTCGTGTTGGAACCATTTACAACTTGATATTTGTGTATAATTGTCGAATCAATTCGCGGTGACATGATTATGTGGGCTGTGTTGCTGCATATGTGTCTTTAATCATTTTCTTTAACCAGATGCTTGAATCGATATGTTTTTGTTTGAGTTGGATATGGTATTTGGTATGTTTACATACGAGAATGTGTAATAGTTGTGTGAATGTATGTGGGGTTTGTTTTCTATTGGAGACTGAGTGGAACTGGTAAATTGGTAATGTGTGTCTGTACAGCAAATTTTGCTGCTCTGGTTTGACTAACACCATTTGCTTGTAAATCTTAAGTGCTACTTGAAATATGATGGGTTCAGTTGATGAGAGGATTTCAATATATTATATCTGTTGTTTGTTATACATGGTACCAAGGTGTGCAGTTATTGTAGGGTACAGTCTGAGTTATGTTGATTGGAATTAGGAGTGAATTGGTTTTAGGTTTGTTGAGGAAGGAGGTCATTTGACCTGTATGGCATATTGGCATATAAGATTGCTGTAGTAACGTAGTAGTAACGTACAATGTGGTCAGAGATCTTCATCCTGTTTTATAAGATGATGTCTATGATTTTTTTGTTTTAATTCACCAACCTTGCTGATCTGTTAACTGAGCTGGTCTTTCCAACTGCTACATGCTGGTTTCTCTATGCTATGAGTGTCTAGTTTTGTGATATGAATCTTCTCATCTAGTGTGGGTCAAAAGGAATTCTGTTTTATGGTTTCACTGCTTAACATATTGATCATGGGATCATTTATCAGATTGTAGATTCAAGTGTGGGTTTGTTTGTTTTGGTTGCTTCTTAAACCTGACTGTGTTTTGGTGTAATGTTAACCTGCTCTGGACTTTGATTGTAGATTACTGTAATGTTAACCTGCTCTGGATTGTAGATTTTTGTGATGTTAGTGGTATATTTAAAGTCCGTAAACAATGTATCTGGTCAGCTGGTGGAGGTGGATATTGTATTTATCTGTGATAGTGTCAGCTAGGCAGCCAATAAGTGCTGCGCATGGCAAGTAATTTTACACCAGTGTTTAAAGATGGATCGCCTTGTGTGGGATGGTAGATGATAGTTTGCCTAAAATTCTTCTGGGATGTGTATAGGGTTGGTCAATTTCTAAAACCTGGGTTTCATGTTTGATAGGAAATCAGGTGATTCATGACAAGTGATTGACTGCTGTTTGTAACTTGGTTTCTAGTAAGTTTTGTCAGGTCCTGCATATTAATATCTTGCGTTCGTACTTGCATCAACATGTCTTCCAAGGGAGTGGTTTCTTGTGTTCCATCTCTGGTGATTGGTTTGATTCATGAATTACCCATTCATGTTGAGATTGAAATTTGAAGATGCATATACCATTCAATATCTGATCCGAGTTGGGGATGGTGGATGCATGTTTAAATGGTGATGATCTAAATGCTTTTGTATACTTTTGAGCTCTGCATCATGTATGTTTTGCTTTGGGCAAGTTTGATAATTGCAAGTGTTTTGAACAAGCCTCTGGAGATCCTTGGAGCTCTGAAGACTCTTTTAGCTGAAATTGGAGAACTATTCTGAAAAATCGAAGATCTGAAGTCTCTACCAAAATTTTCCACATGGGGCATCAAACCCCACTAACATTGTTTTCCCCTCATCCACAGCGGAAATAGAGGGGTTGCTTTCCTTTAATCTTAATTGTACCGACTACTGAGACTATGATTCCGAAAGACAAAACGGAAGAATGATCGGAAATATTGAAAGGTTTAGACCTCAATTGCGCGGTGACACGATCACCATCGCTCTAAAAAAAAAAAAAAAAACCACGACCAAACCGCACTCGCTACGCGTAACACCACCAAACCCCACTGGACATCATCATACACCCGTCTAGTAGCGCACGCCATCTTGGCAAGTAAGCTCGAGCAGCGCCTGTCAGATGAGCTGCCCTCCAATCGTATATTTATTCTCTTTTTTTGGTTACATTAGAAATAAATCATATTCCTAACCTAGTATAGTCTATCCAACCCTCACCATTTAAGCTACCCCCTGATGTATTTAAAAACGCGTACAAAATGATTCAGTAAAATATATACTTTTTCAAATTAGACTTTTCAAAAAGAAAAAAAGTTATTTTGTGAAATCAAATTTGTTATCAAATGATGTGTTTGAACACAATATTTTTAATCTATAGTTCAACAAATAAAACATTACTTTGATAATTTAACAGTATGCAAATGTGAAAAGAGTAAAATAACATCACAATCAAATCTGCCGTCGGTAAATCTGCAAAGTTGAACAAAGTAGCCAGCTTTTTCCACTTGTTGCATTACATCCTGGATTTTTCTCTACTTGTTATTGTGATTGCATTAATGTATCCTTGCTTGATGCAATAAAAGCAAAAGTAAATATAGTTCATAGTTCATAGTTCATAGTTCATAGTTCATAGTTCTAAGGCAAAAAAGAAAAAAGGAAAAAAGAGAGCCTCATACTTTAATTTTTGAAAAGCATCATGTACAGTATGAAAGTACAATATCAAATTACTTTACAGTTTACAGTCGACAAGAAATTAATACTCACATGCTTATACATGTACATTGAAAAATTTGAAGAGGTTTGATGATTTTAATCAAGATGTCATAAGCTTTTGAAGGCCAAAGCTTTTTAAGACCCTCCTTAACTCTCCGAAAGAGTTTTCTTTTGGGGGCATGGGATATGTGAAACCCAATTGCATCTATGTAGCAACCACTTCTTCCCTTCATGCCAACAATTTGGCCTCCATCTTCAACTGTGAAAGTAAAAGGCGTGCCTTCTTCAACTCCAAATGGTCCAAATGTTCTTCTATTGCTCTCGAATTTGAGTGACCGTATCACCACCGGATTGCCAACTACCCAGGGTGCCTCAAAACAGTGTCCACTAACACTCACTAGGAACTCATCTGGATACTCTAGCTTGATCTGTAATGCAGTACAAACAAGTTTAGATTGTTTAGCTTGATCTTCCAGTTCACCATCGTTCTCAAAAGAAAAGAAACACTACCAAACCGCGCTCGCTACGCGTTACACCACCAAACCCCACTGGACATCATCATACACCCGTCTAGTAGCGCACGCCATCTTGGCAAGTAAGCTCGAGCAGCGCCTGTCAGATGAGCTGCCCTCCCATCGTATATTTATTCTCTTTTTTGGTTACATTAGAAATAAATCGTATTCCTAACCTAGTATAGTCTTCTCAGACCAAAAAAAAAAAGGGGTTGTGCCCGTTTGCCCAAAATCTCTTGGTATTTTGCCCAATCAATCCATCATCTTTGTATTTTGCCCAATTACACAACTTTTTAGGGGAAAAGACTCATAAGGGTAGTCCTTTCTAAAGTAGTGCCTAGTGTATCCTAAGCTGACTTTTGGGTCCAATTTCACCTTTTTCTTAGAAAAACCTGTTTCAACTTCTGATAAAAACAAAACTAGCCTTCAACATGCCCACGTTTTTCACCTAACGGCCTCTTGCCTACTGGTTACTTTAACAGGCGGAATCACTGCTGCTTGTTTCTATCCTAAGCTGAGGCAAATTTTCCTAACAATCAGAAAATCTTGAACTTAAAAGATAGTATAGGATACTTAGCCAAACATGATTATGATAACAGAAACTTGCTAATTTAAAACTTGATGAAGTGGGTGAACACACTGAAATTATTTATATAAACATAATTACAAGCTAAGAATTCAGAGCCTCATTCTCAGGTAAACAGCTAAAAAGCTATTTAGCTATCCATAAGAATGATTACAGTACTTACTTGTAAATGGAAGCACACTTCACACTAGACAGGAAAGAAAGATCACACTGCTACTTCTTGAGAGAAGACTCTTCTGCTCAAGTGTTCTTAAGCTATCTTACAGATTGTGGAAGTTTTTGATGTGTCGGGATTTTTCGATGCCCTTACAAATGAAACTCAAGCTCCTTATATAGAGAGCGGACCTCAAACTTAAATTCAAAAACATAAAATATACAGTTCAACTCCGTGATTTCCTGCTTTCCTGAGTGCTCCTGTTGGTGGAGGTCGGACAAGGAAAATGCAGGTTCCCTTTTGGGTGAAATGTTTTTCACCTTTCCTTTTTGAAAAGCAAAAGTAGCTTTTGGGAAGAGTCCAAAAGTACTTTCGGTGTTTTCTACACCTGCTGCTTCACATGTTCTCGTCTGTTTCAGAATTATGGCCTAAGACAAAAGAGTTGTTGTCAGCTTGGGCCATTCTATCAGTTGTGGCATTATCTTCAACGTCTGTATCAACATACATCTTGTAGTGGTTGTCATTTTCAAGTCGTTCTATCCACTGCATGCATGCCATCGTTGAGTCTATCTCTTTTCTGGTGAGAGATAGAAATAGGTCACTGCTGACTACGTCAGGATGATCATAGGCAGTGATAATAGTTTTTTCTCCTGCTGCCAGGAAGGTATTGTTGATATCTTCAGAGATGATCTTCTTCATATATTCCAGGGCCATGGCTTTCATCCATGGGATGCTTGAATTTGGTTGTCCATTGTACCCAACACAGGCAGGTTGTAGATATTTTCTTTGAATAATTCTCACATAATGATATGGAGAAATGTATTCAACCTCGCCGTTTGCCTTTCTAATCCATTCTGGAGGAGTAGATCTAAACTTTAGTCGGAGTATGCCATCAGTTTTTCTGACATTCTTGACTGTATTGACGATGATGGGTGGCAAACCTTTTAGATCATCATTAGTTTTAGTCCACAGGTTATGGACAAAACCATTTTCAACAAGCCAAAGCTTGTGTTCTTGAGGATGTTCACTTTGAACATTTACTAAGTATCTTCCAACATATGATCCTGAGATAATAAAGAGAGTTGGAGGAACTAGGTCTTCTGAATTGTGCCTTCCTATCAGATTGTGGAAGTCATGCCAATCTGATTCAGTGAGTGCCATGATAGGGACCCTAGCACTTTCTGGATTTTCAAGGAAGTTAATTTTTTCTTTCTTGACAGCACTCTGCTGTATTTCTTCAAACTGTGGTCTGCCGTTTTCATAGAGTTCCTCAGCTAAGGCAAAGAGAGCTGGAAACATTAGACCACTGCTTCTTTCCTGAAAGGCAAATAAAAGGTTATCTAGAATTGCCTTCTGGTGGTAAGCAAGTCTCCTGCCAGTTCTAAACACAGGAGTATCGAAGGTTCGAAGTTCATAGTTAAAGACATTTAGTACTCTAGTTGGAGTAGGTTTGCTTTTTGGCAAAGCAACAGTCGTCAACGGTCTTGATGAACCTTTACCGTCTGCCGTTTGAGACGGGCTAGCCAATCCTTTACCCTGGGATTGATCAGTTGTGGCTAGTCCTTTTGGACTTAGCAAGAATCTTTTGAGGATTTTTTCTTTGTGATCCTCAGTGTCTTCCTGTTCTTTCCCAGCTCTTCTGCTTCTGGGATTGCGACCTTCGTCGTCATCATCTCTTCTGTTGAACATGGCTAATTCTCTTGTTAAGGCGTCTGGAAGATAGTTCTTGTTTCCTGCAATTAATTCAACAACATAATCATATTGGTTAAGAAATAATTGCCAGTTGGCTAATCTTCCTCTATCAGCAGCTTTATCAAGTTTGAAATTTTTGAAATTCTTTACTCTGGCATAATCGGTGCGGACAGTAAAGGGTTTTCCAAGAAAAGCTGGAGAATTTAAAATAGTTTTCTTAACAGCCAAAATTTCTTTTTCCCCTGTGGGATAATTTAGTTCTGCAGGGCTGAACTTGCCACTACAAAATTTACAGATCTTTTCAATGTTAGTTCCAGGCGCTTTCGCCAGAACTACACCGGACCAGTAATTATCACTCGCATCTGTTTGGAGGATAATCTCGTCATTCTCTTCGGGTTGTTGAAGAGGAGGGAGGTTTTTGCAGAGATTTTTTATCTGCTTCACAGTTTTTTCATCATCTTCTGTGAAGTTCCATTTTCTTTTGGAACTCGTTTTAGGTGACAACATTGCTGTTAACCCTGAGATCTTGGGGATGAAATCTCTTCCATAATTTATGACACCAAGGAATCTCTCTAGACTTTTGGCATCAGGAATTCTATCTGGGAATTTCCAGATTTTCTCAAGGATGTGAGGTTGGAGTTTTATCACTCCATTCTTGATATTTATTCCTAGAAAATCAACTTCATCAAGGATAAAGAAGATTTTCTTTTCACCTAGGATAATTCCATGCTGAACTATCAGCTTTACAACCTCATGGAGGTGTTTCATGTGTTCTTCTCTGTTTTTGGAGAAGACAAGAATGTCATCTATGTAGACGACGCAGAACTCCGCAACATGTTTGAAGATATTATCCATTTTTCTCTGGAAGATGGAGGGAGCTTGCTTTAGACCAAAAGGCATTACTAACCATTCGTAATGTCCTTGAGGTGTTCCAAATGCAGTGAGAGGTACACTCTCAGGATGCATCTTGACCTGCCAAAAACCCGACTTTGCATCGAATTTTGAAAAGACCTTGGCTCCTCTGAGCGGTTGATCAATACTCGTACTTGAGCAATTTGATAGCCGTCTTTGACAGTCTTCTTATTGACATCTCTGTAGTCAATAACCATTCTAGCTTTTCCTCTAAGGGTTTCTGCATGATTTCTCACGTAGAATGCTGGAGCATGATGAGGGCTAGTGGAAGGTTGAATTAATCTCTTGTTCAGGAGATCTTCAATATCCTTTCTGAATTCTTTTTGATCTTCCTCTTTGTATTGAGGAATGGCTTTGACATGACAGATGGCATTCATGTCGTGCAATCTTAATTCACAGACCACTGGGTCTTTTTCCCAAAACTTCTGAGGGTCTACATCTATGTTCTGCTCAAGTAGTTTCTTGATTTTTTCAAGAGTGGGAATTTTCTGAGACTCAAGCTTATTCTGAAAGTGCTTGAGGTTATGCTCATGAATGAAACTAGCTTCTTCTTCTTCACTAGCTTCTTCTTCTTCTTCTTCAGAAGATTCTTCAACAAGTAATTCTTCTTGTTGTTTGATTTGGAGTATGGGTTCAAATTTGGGTTTGTAGGGGGTAAGATCACCACTATTCTGTTGCGATCTCTGATATTGGGTAGTGAAGTTTGGTCCTACCACACTTTTGGCTTGAGTAAGCCTATCTGCCCAGAACACCCGTTCTCCTTTTCTGAAGCTGATTGCTTCTTCATCCTGAATAAATCTCTGTTGGAGAATGAAATCATTACCCAACAAGAAATCTGCGCCTTGGCCTTCAGATTGCCAGACGTTATGGATGATAAATGTTCCTCCACCAATGGTGATGTGAACATTTTTTGCTACTTTATTCATGGTGAGATGGCTTCCATCAAAAGTAACACCAGTAGCTGTTTTCTTTTCTTCTTTCCAGAGTTTTTCTGGAATTGCAAATCTCTTTGCAACTGTAAATCCTGATCCATTATCTACAAAGGCATGTAGATGGTATTTTTTATGATCAGGGAATTTTAGTCCAATCTCTATGTAGTTGCTGTATCTACTTGTAGAGACGACTTTCGATTGCTGAAGCTCATTTTCTTGAGCTTGTTCATTTGGAATGAATGGTTTACATTCTTCTGGAACATTGTTCTGAGTGGGAGATTTATCAAAACTAGAAGGTTTTGTATCATCCCAGTCTGTAGGAATTATCTCTTTGCTATCTGTATTACTGAACCATGACGGAGGGTCATATTTGACTTTATAATCAAACTTGCCAGAAGGTTGGCCAAGTAGATCCCATGTTTCAGTAACTGTTATAGCTGCTTCTTGCTTTTCTAAGAGATGAACAGTTTCTGGTGGTTTCACCAGTTCTATATTTTCTGGTATTTCAACCAGTTCAAAGTTGTCATCGATTTTTTCTTCGATGATGTCTCCCTTTTTCGAGGAAGATGGTTCCTTGGTTGTTTCCCGGAACAAAGTTTCTACCTTTTTCTCTTTTTGTTCAGAGAAATATTCTTCATATTCTTGTTCAACCAGTTGGCTTACAAGACCATTCTTGGTTTTTCTTCTTGCTTCAGCTATGAAACATTCTTTGTGATACGTCTTTTTTGACTCTTCACAAAACATAGGGAGACCATTCTTTTCGTGACATAAGCAATAGTCACAGACGAATGTACCAGGGTTCACCTGATAAGAAGACATTAAGGATTCTGTCTTGCTTTCTTCCCAGTTTTTGATTCTTAAGACATTCATTTGTCTGGATTCGAAGTACTCTACTTCAGAATCTGTCTCAGACTCAGATGAATCTTCTTCTTCAGACCAGGCAGAGTAAACTGACCTGTCGTCTTCATCATCAGAATAGGCTATTTCGTAGCCTTTCCTATTTGCTGACTCTACTATATGCTCATATTCTTCAAAGAGAGCCTTAGTAGAAGATCTTTTACCCTTTTCCGGGCATTCATTGGCATAGTGCCCTTCAGCTTTACATAACCAACATCTGCAAGCTTTCTTGCTTGGTTGTTTATGTTGATGAGTATTCTTCTTTTTCTTGAAGAATTTCTTTTTTGGATCTTCATTCTGTTGTTTCTTGTAATTGGAACTTTTCTTGAATTTCCAATTCTTTCTTTGATTACTCTTTTTGAATTTTTTAGAGTAATATTTTCCTTTTTTCTTTCTGTAGAACTTGGATTCATGACATCCCCAGTTGGTTGGCATATCCAGTATTCTGTAACAGAAATTTTCAACTCCTTTGAGTTGTTTCTTGGCCATCTTAGCTCTAAGATTGGCTTTGCATTGTTCTTTCAGTAATTGCCGGATTCTGTCGGCAATTCCTCCAACTGAAAATCTTTCAATTGGTTTTTCTGCTATGCTTTCTCGCACAGCTGTTCTCCATGGTTCAGGGAGTTTCCTGTGCAACAGGTTGACTAGATCAGTGCTTTCTAGTTCTCCAATTGTACAGTAATATTCTTGAAATTCATTCAAGTATTCTTCAAAATATCTCATGTCACAAATTTTGAGAGCATAGATATTTGATCTGGCCATTTCTCTGGCTTTTTCACTCATATTTGCAGAATCTCCACAGAACTGATCGTACATGGGTACTGCAAAATCATACGGAGATTTTGAAGCTTTGATATCTTCAAGCCATTCTTTTCCTCTGGCCGTTTCTTTGAAAGAGAAATAATATTTTTTGGCTACTCCTGTGAGAGTAGTTTCAAAGTACATCTGAAGATCAGGAGCTTCGAATTTTCCAAAGGTGAGAGCAGAGGCCATCATCAGGCTGTCTACCCATTGGTCAAGAGTTTTCCTCTTGTCTAGAGTTTTATCTAGATCTAACCAGATACCAAAATTGGTAATTGGTACTCTGGGTATCTTGTCCTCTGGGACAAATCTTTGAGAATTTCTTTCTCCATCTCTGCCCGTAGGGGCCTTCTGTATAGGGAGTTTTACCTTTCCCTTTTCTCTGGTGATGGAGGTTTTAGAGCTTTCTCCTTCCTCCATTTCAACATCCTGGTAGGGAATGAGTTTTCTTTCGTTTCCTGGATTGAAATTTTTCATTTCTTCGATTAGTTTTTCTAATCTTTCAGGATTTTCGCAATTCTCAGCTTCTTCATACAGATCATAGAGCTTTTTTGCTCTAAGCATGTTGACTGGTCTGTTTAGATCAGCTTCTAATTCTTCTTCAGTGATGGGTTCTGATGGTTCTTCAGAATTTTTTGTACCACTAACACTAGCTTCTCTAGTGCTATAGCTTCTTCTGAGAAGATTTTTGTTTATCCTGATATTCTCAGGACAGACATCACTTTTTCTGTGATTGTCAAAATTTAGACTGATTTCTCCAGTCTTTCTACTTTCATAGATTTTAGCTTTCGCACTTTCTGCTGGTAGCTTTGGACCAGATAATTTCCATTCAATAGGAAACGTTACTTCATTCCAAGTAACCTTGTGGATCTGTTGTGAATGGTTCTTCTGACTAGTGAGGAATCCAGTAGTAAGACCAGGGATGTTTGATATCCTTGTCTTTGGCTCTACTGTAGTACTCATTAGTTTATAGTATATTCTGTATACTATTGCCAATTCTTGCATATCATTTTTCATAGATATGCCATCTGTCTTGACTCTCAGTCTTAGACAGTGAGCTGCATCTTTCAAGCTTGTTGAGAAGTTGGGGAAGCAGTTAAAATATGCTACTTGGTTGCACAGAGATGCTTCAAGGGTTCCCAAAAGACTAGCTTGAAAATCTGTTAGTCTATTGTCTTGTAGGACACATAGAACCGAACAGTTTATGCCTTCTCGAGCCAGAAGTTTTATGCCTACTTGGACTGCTCCAATGTGCATAAATTGATAATTTTTTGCTTTTGCTCGGGCAACTTCACTAGGAGTGATCAGTAGTAGATCTGTTTCTCCTGTTGTAGAGGGGGTTGTAAATTCAAGTAATTTGAAATGATGGCTATCCATCAGGTCAAACGTTCCCCTTTTGTAAATTTGTTTGAAATCTAGCTTTGGAATTGAGGCGTTTTTTACCTCATGCTCGATTTCGTTGTACTCAAATTCTTCAGCATTTAGGAGTTGAACTCCTTTCTTTTTCCCAAAGATGCTCATCATATTGACATCTCGAGTTTCTTTCGGGTTTTCATACCGAATACTAGTAGAACTAGTTGAGGGATCCAGAAAAATCAAGTTTGGAACAGGATTCTCTGGTCTTTCTAATGGTTTGAATCCATTAGTTTTCTTTTTTACTGTAGGCACTTTCTTGTCCTTCAGTATATTTTTCATAGAATCCAGCGTTTTTTGCTGTTCATTGATTTTTTTACTAACACTTGTTAGCTTTTCTTCTTCCGTTTTTGGAAGCCCTTTGATATAATCCAGTTTATTTTCCAGTTTTTCTAACTGGTGGATTATAACAGGAATTTTTTCTAGATGTTCTTGATATCTAGATATTTCTTGCTGCAGGATCTGATATTTTTCATCAGAAGATTTTAATAGAGAATTCAGTCTCTCTATTATTAAATCAGACATTGTCCCCATTGGGGATTCCCCTGCTGAGCTATTTTACAAGCTCTGATACCAGTGATTTGCGGATCTAACCAATGCTCAGGTAGTCAAGAGGTTTTTGTTCCTCTTCAAGTACATATAAAAGATTATCAATATCTTCCTCTAATTTATAGATCCTGGTTTGGAGTCTATAAATAATATCCCAGTAGTTGGGAGTTTCTCTGTTAAGACGTTCTCTATAGTCTTTCAATTTTTCCAACTTTTCTCTTTCTTTTTTCAATTCTTTGCTAGTGCTTTTACAAATAGCATTTAATT
Source organism: Rosa rugosa (assembly GCF_958449725.1). Classification (NCBI taxonomy): domain Eukaryota; kingdom Viridiplantae; phylum Streptophyta; class Magnoliopsida; order Rosales; family Rosaceae; genus Rosa; species Rosa rugosa. The sequence continues at coordinate 51,691,907 of NC_084820.1, read as the reverse complement.
CAAGTCTGTCAACGATCGAAATTATGAATAGTAAAACTAACTGTTTACCTTCGAGATCGAGGATGAAATTTAGCTGCAATTATAATTTAGACAAATAAATTCAAGATGGGCCCACCACGTTTCATCAAAAAATAATAAAGGAAACAAAGTAATAGTAAAAGCAAGAATTAGAGAGAGAAGGGGGTATTAATGGTATTAATAATTGGTGAAAGGAATAGTTGGGAGAAAAAGAGAAAACTTTTGTGTGAATGGGGTTGAAAATAAGTTGGTGGAGTGTATGGGGTTGTATTTGGTATTCTATGGGTAAGTGGTTATTATCCCAAAAAAAAAACCTAGTATAGTCTTCATTCAATGTCTGGCCCCTCACCATTTAAGATAATCCGAATGATAGTGTTTTTTGTACCCTTTTATGTATTTAAAAACGCACACAAAATGATTTAGTAAAATATATACTTTTTAAAATTAGACTTTTCAAAAAAAAAAAGTTACTTCGTGAAATCTGTTCAAGTAAATCCAGAATATGTGTCTGACCCAAATTCTAGGTTACTTGACCTAGTTGCAATAGAGTTTTGAATTAGAGATATTCTCGGAGATATTCATAGAAATCCGATTAATTGTACGATTATATTTCCTTGTACAACTCTGATTCTATGTCCTATAATCCTCTATATAAAGAGGCTCATATTATCAATGAAAGTACAACTCAATTATCTCCCAATTTCAGTTTTCCTTAAATACGTTATTAGCACGACGCCCTAACCCTAAAACCTAATAGCCAAAACCCTAAATCCGAATACAAAACCTTGAAACCTTTTCGGCCCCCGCCGCGCACCTTGAAGCCCTCCACACCAGGAGTCCAAAACAGGTGGCAGAACAACCAGAATCGGCCGGAAACCTACCGAACCGGCCACTAGAAACTCCAAACCACCCGCAGCAAATACTCAACCGGTTCACCAGCTTCTGGACCTCCAATTGCTACCAAATTTTGTCAGCAGCAGCGTCTTGATCCCAGGATCCGGAATTTTTTTTCCCGGAACAGGCCTTAAAGTTTCTGAACTGGGCACCAATAGAAGCTGCGTCCTTGAACCGCGAGAAAGAAAAAGAAAGAAAGAAGAAAGAAGAAAGAAGCAGGCCTAGAAGCCCAATTGGCAGAAGAAGAAAAAAAAAAAAAAGGAGGTTTAGGCCCACTGACACAGGCCCGCTGCCACGTCAGCTCCAGTTACCCACTGCCATGTCAGCTCTGTGACCCACTGCCAAGTCAGCTCTTCTGACCCACTGCCACGTCAGCTCCGGTGCCACATCAGCTCCAGTGACTTTTCCGGCCAAATTTCCGGCGACTCTCCGACACCTTTTCCAGCAATTTTCTACACTTTTCAAGGTATGTTTTAAAGGTTCTATTAGTTCCCCTTTTTGAAGTTTTTTTTTTATCGTTTTTCTCTTCTTTTCTTGGGGACTTGCAGCCTCCCTTCTTCTACCACCCTTTCTTCTTCAAAGGGGAGACCAAAAAGCCGAACTGTGGGGGTTCGTGCTCACTCCAAGCTTGGAGCTTGTTGAGATCTCCAAACTTAGAGTTTGTAGAGAATTTATGATCGACCACTTACATCATTGTTTCGATCTAATCCAATACCTCTTGGAATCGGATTTCTTGGAATCGGATTTCTTGGAAGCGACTACGCTCAGAAATTCCTAATTTCTTGGAAGCGATTACGCTCGGAAATTCATAATTTCTTGGGAGCGACTACGCTCAGAAATTTTATATGTTTTCGTGGTAGCCTTTTTCGCTCCGAAACTAACCCTTTTTCTTGTTCTCTTTTAGGATGAGTAACCTGAATAAAGTGGACTTCGCTCCATTGGGAACAACTGGCTTTGGATATCACAAGTGGGTTCGTGATGTCCGCCAGCATCTCAAGGCCGATGGAATCCTGGATACAATTCTCTAGCCTAGCCAGGACGTGCTAACTGTTGAGCAAGCTCAAGCTTTGGAAGCAAATAGAGTAGCCTTGGAGGCAAATAAGGCGAAACCCATCATCTTAATGACTCGTCATATGGATGATTCGCTCTAGTACGAGTATATGAACGAAGAAGACCCCAGAAGGCTGTGGGTCTCACTCGAAGAAAGATTTGGCAACGTCCGTGACTCCCTGCTTCCTGAAATAGAAGTGAGATGACATAGCCTCCACTTCTGTGATTTCAAGTCAGTTATTGACTACAACTCGGAAGCACTTCGCATTAAATCCTTAATGGAATTATGTGGAAAAGATATCACAGATGCGATGTTGATTGAGAGGACTCTCTCTACCTTCCCCGTTTCTGCATTGATGGTTGCTAAGAACTATAGAATCGATGTTACTACAGGACGGATGACAAGGTTTCATGAGCTCATTGGAGCTATGAATGTCGCTGAAAAGCATGACAACATCCTTATGAAGAACTATAATTCGAGATCCGTGGAAACAGAGCATATTCCAGAGTCCAATTATAGTTGCGCCCTTGAGAGAGGGCGCCAAGAGCAAAACCTTAATCTTGGGGATACTTCTGGACGTTCTAGTTCATATAATCGCTCTATTAAGGAAGGTAACCGCCAAAATAGGCGAACACAGAACCGAAGAGGTTAACATGGAAAGAGAGAGGGAGGCAGCTCCTCTGGCCATGTTGGTGGCGCCACCAACACTAAGAGCCATCCTTATGACGCTTTCAAAGCGCCTCAATCAATGGAGTCTGAGCAAGGAGATGTATGTTCTCGATGTGGAGTATCCGGTCATTGGGCACATATTTATGGAGGTCGTGAAGAAATTGTCACCGCCTACAAAGCATATTGTGAAGCGAGAGAAGCTCACTATGTGGAACAAGAAGATCAAGAAGATGATCTTGAGTGAAGGGTTGAAGACTTCAAATCTGGCTGGGATCAATAGATCGCCAATTCTGTTTAAGTCTTTATTTTTCCAAGAGATGTAATAGGCAATTGCCATATACTTTGTAGTAAACGGCATTGGTTTAGTTTTTCTTCACATAGGCTCATCCAAAGTGAGTATGATGTCTAGGAAGGTTTTGAGATAAGTGGTACTTAAGCGAGCCTTGCTCCACCGACATCTTTCTACTCACCTGGTTATATTTATTTTGGAGTTACCGAAAGAAGTCAAACAACAACCTTTGTTTTGCATTAACTAGCATTTGGATTAGATTCTCTTAATGGTTAAGAGACAATGATGTACTCTGTTGGCTTATGAATAAAATTTCGAGTTCTTTTCATTATGACTCCATTTTGATTCTGAGCATATGACTTTGTGACTATGGAATGGCTTATGAAAAAAATGGAGTCATAATGAAAAGAACTCGAATTCATAAGCCATAGTGGGGACATACCATGACAATTCCTGTCAAGGATATGGAATGACCCAAATTCCGCTTGCCCAATGACACCTTAATTACCGTCACAGAAACTCTCTACACTCTTAGGGAGAATCGAACCGTATTGAGCTATTCAAGTAACAGATTCCATGCAACAATGCATGTAGAGAATGAAAATGAGTTCCTTTGCAATACCTCTAATGATTGCAAACAAATGCGCATCTTAGAGAAGTTTATGTGTCTCTCTAGTGGATTCTATGTCACTATTCGAGCTATTAAATCCAATAAAGCTATGAGAGAAAATCTCTTGGATTTAGACACGTATTGGCTTTGTCATGACAGGATAGGTCATCCTAGTTATACTGATCCGTCTACTAAAGACTTCACATGGACACCCATTCTTTCGAGCGAAACGAAGCATGAATCAAAAGTTGATTCCTGGAATAAGTGTGACCGTCGCTGCTGCCGTCCACCACTAGCCTAGGGCTGGCACAGTCCCTATCCACGACACCATGGATGGCGTCCATCATGGTGATGGCGCCCCAGGTGATGCTGCAATCACCAACTTTGCTTCAAATAGCATTTCAGACGCTCAAGCCCAACCAAAATCCTCATTGGTTACTTCTAGTGCCTCTCGCTCGTTTTTCAAATCCTATTCCTTAGGGAAATTAGGACTAAGACCATCCCATGCAAAGGATATGACAATACTCATTCTGTTCTTACATAGAATCCGTGGGGATTCTGTGGACTGATTCAACCAACTTGCGGACGTTTAAATATCTCATGATGTTGGTTGACACACAAACATGCTGGTCACGTGTTATGCCATTGTCCACCTGTGAATGCTGCTTATACTACACTCCTAGAACATATCATATGACAACGGGCTCACCCCCGGATCATCCTATTCAGTCAATTGGACTTGACAATGCTAGAGAGTTTACATCGAAGACTTTCGATGGGAATTGCAATGGGACTAATGTTGGACATCATATTCCCATGTACACACCCAAATGGTCTAGCGGAAACGACTACGATGGTAGTCCAGACAATTGTAATGCGCACCAATCTCCTTATATCCGCTTGGGGTGATGCAATATCACATGCAGCTATGCTAATTAGTCTACGACCCACCGTCAATCAATTTACCTCTGCGTTATAGCTACTGACTGGGTACCAGTATCGTACTTACGCATATTTGATTGTGCCATTTATGTGCCAATTGCACCGCCACAGCGCACTATGATGGGTCCTTACAGACGAATGGGCAACTACGTTGGATTTGAGACTCCAACAAACATCCGCCACTTAATGCCCTTGCAAGGCGATCTCCTTACCGCTAGATTTGCGGATTGTCACTTTGATGAGACAGTCTTCCAGTCGTTAGGGGGAGATAAGAACACAGATGTTCAACAGGAAGTCAGGAACGACAGGAATTGTCGTGGTCTGTCCCCACTATGTCTCATCTCGATCCCTGTTAAAGTGACGAGATCACACATATCTGCTGGCGCCAACGCCATAGAGAGTGGCACTCTGGCGTTACAGGCTATGACCCCAGCTAGGATGCGTGGAAGGCTCGTGGGTTCGAATGATACTCTGGCACAACCCAATCCTTGGATCATCGACACTCAAAATTCGTCTCATGAGAATCTTCTGAATTATGGTTATCATTGGGGGACGCCTCAACGTCAGAACCTATTCCTGAGAATATAGAGCTCTATGAAATTTACACTAGTGTACATGAGACGTGAGATAGAAACTCCATCATGATTGATGATATATTCGCGCATTTCATTGCGCATGAGTTTGTTGAGTCCGATGATATCTAACCACGCTCCGTTGATGAATGAATGCCAACGTAGAGAAAATTGGCCTAATGGAAAGATGCGATCCAGGTTAAGTTAGATTCTCTAACGAAGAGGAAGGTTTTCAAGCCCTCCCAACATAAAACCTAGGGCTAATTACTGTTTAGTACCCTGTGGTTTTAGTCTAACATCGATTCAGTCCTTCGACTTTCAATTTCATCAAAAACACCCCTGCGTTATCAAATCTCATCTAATAGGTCATTCCGTCAATAATCCGTCAATTGGAACCGTTAACTCGCTGACGAGGCATGCCATGTCAGATCACGTGGGCCCCACCTTTCAGGCAAAATTCTAAAATTGCCCCTGCCTCTCTCCCAGCTCCAGAAGAACTCGGCTTTGGCATGAAACTTTGCGTCTTCTCTCTGTTTCTGCATAATTTGGGTCGAAACTCTACAAAAATGCAATGCTCTCTTTGTTTCAATTATTTCTTCATAGATCCTCTGTTCTGAGTTAACACACACACACACACTCTCTCTCTAACCCTTCTTTTGCATTTTACTTTTCAATTTCATTTTTCAATTTCGCTCTACATATTTGGTGTTGATGCAATTTTGTTCATGGTGTTGATGATTTGACAGCGAAGAGATTCTGAATCCAAGAGCTCTCTTTTCTCAGTACAACCTCGTGAACCAACGTTGTATCGATGCCGTTGACGTCGTGGGTGCGGATGAGTCTGCACTCTGCAGCAATTGAACAAATCGAGAAGATTGAGGGTCCGGCAGACCTCGTTCGCGAAGTCAAAAGTGGCTACATTGAAAGGCGCGGTGGGGGACACCGGGGAGGATCAACGGCGGAGAAGCGTTGTCTGAGATTCCAATTGAATGAGCGACGTCCTTTCCGGCATGGGTCCAGACGCAGAGGGTAACACCGCCGTCGACGTTCGAGGCACCGACGCCATCATTCTCTGATCCCAATGGAAATGAGGGGAAGATAACTCGGCCCAGCTGGAACTGGATTTGCCTCTCGGATTCTCAAGACCTGTAGCGCCTAATCCAGCGGCGTTACGGCCGTGATTTTGCTCTCCTATCTCTCCCAGGTATGGGTTTTTAGCCGATCTGGGTTCTCGCTTTCGGTTTGTGTTTGGTTGCTGAGAAAATTAGGGATGATAAAAATTGATCGGAATTGTGTTGATTTGATTAGGCGTGGCATGAGCAAAATAGGGACAGGCCTGTGAAGAAAATGCCAGAATGTGTGAAGCAATTACGAAAGAAGTATAAGCGAAGGAAGCTTTCGAACACTGTGACTATTGATTCCATTTACAAGAAGAATTTCTTGTCCTTGAACATTGTTTTGGAAGTAGTGATTGTCGACGTTTTTGTTCTCCCTGGTCATTTGTTACTTTTGAAAGTTTTGCTGTAATCTGTATTCTGTAATGTGATGTTATTGTCTTTTGTTTTTGACATTGCTACTCTTTTTGTTTTAGGCACCAACATTTATCTGCTTTCCCTGGGGATTTTTGGAGCCCTAGTACCATTGATCTTTATCTCCACCGCAAGTAAAAGATTGCGCTGTTATGATGCATTGGACATAGTCAGTATTCCTTTTGTTTATCTGATTTTTGGGAACCCCCTGCAACTATGGAGGTGGCACTGGATCTGGAGGTAAAATAGAGGCATGGGCAATTTTGGATTTTTTCCTGAAAGGTGGGGTCCACATGATCTGACATGGCATGTGATTACACGCATTTTTATGCATGTAATTGTATCCAAAACACTAGAAATATGTTGATACTTGAGCCAATTATAGTGTAGTTAATCCAATTTTATTTGTTGTGTAGGAAATAAGCGGAATTACGGAAATCGAGAGAAAAATGGTAGAAAATTGAGCAAAATGAAATTTCCGACAAAAAGACGAAATAGTCAAAGCGGGTCAACATGGTCAACTCCATCAAGGAAGCGGAATTTATTTGCCTCCGATAGTATTTGTGGAAATGAATTGAGAAGGGAGATGAAAGAAGAAAAAAAGAAAGAAGATAAGGAAAAGAAAACCAAAATTAAAAAAAGGCCTTTGCTGACGTCATGATGACGTCAGCATCAGAATCAACATTTTCCTTTCCCCCCAACCACCACCACGTGCTGCTCTTCTTCTTTCTTTATTTTATTTTTTTTTCTTTTTCTTTTCTTTTTTTCCTCTCTCCTATCCCATGCTGCCACATGTCCCTCTCTTCTTCCTTTCTCTCACGACCAGCCACATATCCAACCCATTCTCTCTTGTCTCTTGATAAGTATATATAGCTCCAACCCTATTCATTCGTCTCTACCACAGAACAGTAGCCGCACCACACCAAATAGAGGCAGCCCCTTTGGGCTGCTCTCTCTCCTCTCCTCCTTCTCCTCCATTTTTCATAATAGTTTTAGTTTTCTTTTGGGTATTCATAAAATTTCTCACACAACCTTCAAGGATTCATCAAAAGCTACAAGATTCAAGCTTTAGGTATTTGTGGGAGTTGTAATTCAAGGGAAGTCATATTAGCTCCCTAGCTAATTGTGGCTACCTTTGTGTTCTCCTACACTTCTATAATCTTTTCTCTTTGAATTTTGTATCTTTGATGTTCATATTTATGGGTTGTGAGTAATTTTCTTGTTGGGTTTTAGGGTTGTGTCCCTAACCCAAATTTTGTGTAAAAGATGTTTAATTTAATGTAATGATGCAATTTTCATATGATGGATGTTTATATCTATTTTTGTTGGGTTAAAATGCATGTCTAGGAGCCTAGTCAACTCTAGGGTGTGTATTTTGAGCATGTCTAGGACGGAGTTAGAGGCTTGACCCCCTCTAATTCCTAAGCTAGAAACCTTCAATTTCGTATTCGAGGGGTTATAAGCATGGTGATTTACACCCGTTGCGTGATTGCGCGGGCGGGTCGCTTAGTAGTCTAATTCCTCGATCTTTACGCCTCTTGATGTGAATTAGTGACCCTTGAACCGGCTCTAATTCATGCCAAGTGAGTTCCTACGGCCCTTGAACCGGAGTAGGAATACCATGAAAGGGAATTTCGGTCCTTGAGCCTTGAACCGCCTTGGATACGACTATCGCCAAAGTAGGGATTTGCATCCACATTATTTTAGCTTCCGACACATAGAATTTGGGTGAAGGAACCTCCCTAACACCCGACATTCCCATTTATTTGGTTACACTTTTATTAATTTATTTTCATTTTTATTAATTTCTTTACATTTCATTACATTTTGTTAATCTAAAATCCTCTCTCAAAATATTGAACTCTTCCACTCATTTGTGAATATCCACCACTAGGCTCTTAGTTTTGATTAGGCTTTGGTGAGAACCAAAGCCGAGCATTGCTAAGGCTTGGTGCTTTAGAATAGTATTTTTATTTATTTTCTTTTTCTTTTCTTTGTTTGCTAAGTGTCTTTATTTCCGATTACCCAAGGATTGTGGGTTAGCCACTAATCCCCGTGGTACGATAAACTTTGGGCATAATATTTCCCTATCTTGACAATGATACGTACGCTTGCGTAAATGTGTATCCAAGTCAGCATGCCTCGTCAGCGAGTTAACGGTTCCAATTGACAGATTATTGACGGAAGGACCTATTAGATGAGATTTGATAATACAGGGGTGTTTTTGATGAAATTGAAAGTCGAGGGACTAAATCGATGTTGGACTAAAACCACAGGGTACTAAACAGTAATTAGCCCTAAAACCTATTGACGAATGGGTCTTCTTTAGAAAGCGTGATGAGAAAAAAAGATGGTAATATCGCCTTATGGCGCAAGGTTTCTCACAAAAACGCCCTGGAATCGACTACAATGAGACATATTCTCTTGTAATGGATGTCATTGCACTCCACTACCTTGTCAGTTTGGTAGTTTCCAAATAACTAAATATGCAACTTACAAATGTGGTCACTACGTATCTCTATGGGGATCTAGATACGGAATATACATGAATGTTCATGATGAAATTCATTTACCCAAGCCAAGTGGCTCTAGACCACGGAGAGCGTTGACAATGAGGTTGAAACACTCACTAAAGTGACTACTTGATTGGGAAGGGATATGCCCACGCGTTTCCATAACAAGTTTCGGATTCTATCGCGGTTCATGTATGTTGGACGTGATCTTTATTAGAAGCCCTTAAACAATTAACGGAAACCGCTGAACACTTGAAATCCGATTTTGAGATAAAGGATTTTGGGAGAACACGATTATGTCTCGATTCGGAACTTGAGCATCGTGTTGATAGATGCTTAGGCATTTTGACAAGGTCAAGCTTTCAAGCACCCCCATGATCGTCCGTAGTCTTGATCCTAAAAATGATCCTATTCGTCCAAGGGATGATGACGAAGATGTGCTAGAGGCAAATGTGCCATGTTGGAGTACAATAGGCGCATTATTGTACTTAGCTCAATGCACAAAACCGGACATCTCATTTGCCATGAACTTGTTAGCTAGATATAGTTTTGCGCCAACGTGACGCCATTGGATTAATTGGTGTAAAAATATCTTTCGGTACTAGAGATGTACGATTGATATGGGCTTGTTCTATCCCTACAGAGAGACGATGGATTCAGACCTATCACACACCAAGAGCGTCGCCAACACTGGCATGCGTCCTCTATCCCCATCCCAAAACGACATGTGTTTTGGAAGGTTTTGCTGATGTTGGGAATCCCTCTGACCCACACAAATGTCATTCCAAAACTGGTTAAGTGTTCACCATGGGTAAGACCGCGATATCTTGGAGGTCTACAGAACAGACTCTAGTCGCTATATCTTCGAACAATGCAGATATTATTGCTCTTAACGAAGTGCTTCTTGAATGTATATGGATTAGATCCATAATTACGCATGTTTGAACAAGTGTGGTTTGAAGTCTATCACAGATGAGCCTACGAGTATTTAGGATAATGCTGCTTGTTTTAAACAAATGAAGCAAGGGTACATCAAAAGCAACAACACCAAGCATAATTAGCAACAACAGACTCTCCTCAAGATCAAAGTGAACTAGGTTCGATCTGAGGACAGTGTGGCAGACTTGCTCATTAAGTCATTGCCTAAAATTCTACTTTTGAGAAACGTGTTGATAACATCATTTGCGGAAGTTATCCGAACTCCCATGACCGTAGTTATCAGGGGGAGATGCAGACATCAGGGGAAGATGTCTACATGTATGGTCTCAAAACGTGAAGGGTGTGTTGTGCTCTTTTTCCCCTTCAACCGAGGTTATTTTTGTCCCACAAGGTTTTTGTTACTCGGCAAGGTTTTTAATGAGGCAACGAGAGGAGCACCACGTTTGGGTGACACAAGGGGGAATGTTCAAGTAAATCCAGAATATGTGTCTGACCCAAACTCTAAGTTACTTGACCTAGAATGAAAGTACGACTCAATTCTCTCCCAATTTCAGTTTTCCTTAAATAAAATCAAATTTGTTATCAAATGATGTGTTAGAACACAATATTTTTAAGATCTATAGTTCAACAAATAAAACATTACTTTGGTAATTTAACAGTACGTAAATGTGAAAAGAGTGAAATAACGTCACAACCAAATCTGCCGTCAGTAAATATGCAAAGTTGAACAAAGTAGCCAGCTTTTTCCACTTGTTGCATTACATCTTGGATTTTTCTCTACTTGTTATTGTGATTGCATTAATGTATCCTTGCTTGATGCAATAAAAGCAAAAGTAAATATCATTCATAGTTCATAGTTCTAAGGCAAAAAAAAAAAAAAAGAGACTCATACTTGTTTAAGAATAAGAGATTTGAGAGAGATTGATGAGAGAATTGTGTATTCTATTATTGAGAATAGGAACCCTATATATAGAGATTACAAAGTACATATTCTAATGATAAAGGAAAACTATTCTGAATAGGACTAGGAATTCTATAACATTCTCTCCTAATCCTAGTTTGATAAGGCACAAAAGTCAATTTCCTTCAACACTCCCCTTGTGCCGCTCAAACTTGGTGATGACGCTACATCCGTTGCCTCGTTAAATACCTTGCTCGAGTGAAAAACCCTGTGGGAAAAAAACAAGCTCGAGGAGGAGAAAAAGAGTACAACACGTCCTTCACTCTTCGAGATCGAACATGTAGACTTCATACCTCCCCCTGATGTCGATATCTCCCCCTGATTGCTACAATCATGGGAGTTCGGATAACTTTCTCAATCCGATGCTCTTCACATGTTTCTTGAAGGTGGATTTAGGTAACGACTTAGTGAATAAGTCTGCTACATTATCCTTTGATCGGATTTGATTCACTTCAATCTTTAGAAGCGATTATTGTTGCTGATTATAAAAGAATTTAGGCTATATATGCTTGGTGTTGTCGCCCTTGATGAAACCTAACTTCATTTGCTCAATACAAGCTGCATTATCCTCATAAATGCATGTAGGTTTATCCGTGGTAAACTTCAAACCACAAGTTCCTTGAATATGTCTAATTACAGACCTTAGCCATATGCATTCACGCACGGCTTCATGTAGAGCAATAATCTCTGCATGATTCGAGGAAGTAGCAACAAGAGTCTGTTTTGTAGACCTCTAAGATATCACAGTGCTTCCCATGGTAAAGACATAACCCGTTTGGGAGCGACCTTTGTGAGGGTCAGAGAGGTACCCTGCATTAGCAAAACCCATCAAAACATCATTGTCATTTTGATGGAGGGGAGGAGGAGGACGCCGGCCACCATGGGTGGTGGTGGTTTGCCTTATGGGTTATGTTCCCAAATTTTCGTCATTCCTCTTCTCTCTGTAGGGATAAAATAGGCCCATATCAATCGTACCTTTTAAGATTGTCTTTACACCAATCCAATGGCGGCGTGTTGGCGCAGAACTATGTCAAGCTAACAAGTTCACTGCGAATGAGATGTTCAGTCTTGTGCATTGAGCTAAGTACAATAATGCGCTTATTACACTTAGATAGGGCACTTCGGCCTCTAATAACTCTTCGTCCTCATCCTTTGGACGAAACAGATCTTTTCCGGGCTCAAGACCACGGCCAATCATGGGAGTACTCACAGGCTTTGCTTTATCTTCATTAAAGCACCTTAGAATTTTCTGAGTATATACAGACTGATGGATCAAAATCCCATCACTACGGTGCTCGAGTTCTAAATCAAGACAAAACCGTGTTTTCCCAAGATCTTTCATCTCAAATTCGGATTTCAAACACAGCAGTTTCCTTTAACTCATCTAGAGTTCCAATTAGGTTCATGTCATCGACATAAACTGCTATAATTGCAAATCCGGAACTTGTTCTTTTAATAAACACGCATGGACATATTTCATTGTTAATATATCATTTCCCAATCAAGTAGTCACTTAGACGGTTATACCACATCCGTCCGGATTGTTTTAATCCATATAGTGAGCGTTTTAATCTTATTGAAAACGCTCCGTGGTTTAGAGCCACTTGATTTGGGTAATTGAAGTCCATCTAGGACCTTCATATATATCTCTGAATCTAGATCCCCATAGAGATATGTTGTAACCACATCCAAAAGTTGCAAGTCAAGTTTTTCAGAAACTACCAAATTGACAAGGTAGCGGAACGTTATAACGTCCATTACGGGAGAAAACGTTTCCTCGTAGTCGATTCCAGGGCGTTGTGAGAAATCTTGTGCCACGAGGTGGGCTTTATATCTGACCACCTTATTTTTCTCATTACACTTTCTAACAAAGACCCATTTATGGCCAACATGCTTTACATTTGGGGGTGTCTGCGTTATAGGCCCAAATACCTGTCTCTTTGCTAGTGAATATAATTCAGCCTGGATCGCATCTTTCCATTTAGGCCAATTCGCTATTCGTTGACATTCTTCGACAGAGCGAGGTTCGATATCATCATATTCTATAATTCCTTTTGCAACATGATATGCAAATGCATCATCAATAGCAATAGAATTTCTATCCATCATCTCATGTACACTAGTGTAATTCATGGAGATCTCCCTATTCTCTGGAATTGGTTTTGACATTGGAGCGTCCCCCAATGATGTCTCTTAGACATAACCATAATCCGGAATATTCTCATGAGATGGATTATTTATATCGATGATTAATGGATTATTTTGTGCCAAACTCGCTTTCTTTCTTGGGCGAGAATCCATCGAACCTTTGGGCCTCCCGCGCTTCCTTGTAGGGAGCCTGGCCTGAGCCACTGCGCCATCACCATTGTGGGCGGTAGCGCCATGCCTAATGACACTAGGGACGACGCCATGTCCTCTATTTTTAGGGACTTCAATCCTTGCAGGCACGTTTGTAGCAGGTATATATGTGTGATCTCGTCACTTTAATGATATTAGAAAACGCATCAGGCATCGAATATGCTACATTCTGAAGATCGAGAATTCTCCACACTTCAATTTCAAACTGTACGGTTCAGGGATCAAGATGAGACAAAGTGGGAACAGACCACAACAATTCCTGTCGCTCCTGTTGAACATTTATGTTCTTATCTCCCCCTAATGACGGGAAGACTGTCTCATCAAAGTGACAATCCGCAAATCTAGCGGCGAAGAGATCGCCTGTCAAGGGTTCTAAGTAGCGGATAATAGTTGGAGAATCATATCCAACATAAATGCTTAATCGTCTTTGAGGACCCATTTTGGTGCGCTGTGGCGGCGCAATTGGCACATAAAATGCACACCCAAATATGCGTAAGTGTGAGACATCAGGCTCATACCCAGTCACCATCTGGGACGCAGAAAAGGGTTGAGTGGCAGTGGGCCTTAGACGAATAAGCACAGCTGCATGCAATATTGCATAGCCCCAAGCAGAAATATGGAGATTGGTGCGCATTACCAATGCTCTAGCAACCATTTGTAGTTGTTTAATGGCGGCTTCTGCGAGACCATTTTGGGTGTGAACATGAGGAACTGGATGTTCAACTTCAATTCCAATGGACATGCAATAATCATCAAAAGTTTTTGATGTAAACTCCCCAACATTGTCTAGTCGTATAGACTTAATAGGATGATCAGGGTGGTGAGCCCTTAATTTGATAATTTGTGCTAGGAGTTTAGCAAATGTAGCGTTCCTTGTGGACAATAGCATGACATGTGACCAGCGTGTCGATGCATCAACCAACACCATAAAATATCTAAATGGTCTGCAAAGTGGTTGAATAGGTCCACAAATATCACCTTGGATTCTTTGCAAGAATGGTATGTTCTCTTTAGTGTCCTTTGCATAGGATGGTCTCGATCCTAATTTTGCTAAAGAGCAGGCTTTGCAGAACGAATGATGGGCTTTAGAACAACCAATAAGGATTTTGGTTGAGCCATGAAGTCACAATGGACTTTAGAAGTAGAAACTGGAGTCAAGGGAGCATAGGTGGCGTCAAGGCCACTCTTGGGCCGCAGGGGGACGGCGGCGCCAGCCTGTGATGGCCGGTCATGCAGGGGGACGGCGCCGTGAGGCGCAGGTGCTCCATCTTGGTCCAAAATTCGATTTTTACTTCTTTGAAAAATGGATGTCCGTGTGAAGTCTTTAATATACGGATCATCATATCACGACCTGGATGTCCCAAACGGTCATGCCAAAGCCTATATGTGTCGGAATCCCATAGATCATCTCTCATAACATGATTGGATTCAATGATTTGAATAGTGGTTGCATACAACCCACTAGAGCGACACATAAGTTTCTCTAAGACTCTTTTATGTCCGTAGTCATTAGAGGTGATGCAAAAGAACTCTTGTCCATTCTCACAATGTGTTTCCACATGAAAACCATTGGCTCGTATATCTTTGAAGCTCAATAGGGTTCGTCCAGCCCTAGGAGCATAAAGAGCTTCGGTGACATTAATATTTGTGCCATTTGGCAACATAAATTAGGCTGGTCCTCTACCATGAATCAATTGAGATGATCCAACCATTGTAGTCACAGAAGATCGAGTAGGCGTCATCCATAGGAACAATTGCCTATTTCGAAGGATTGTATGTGTAGTTTCACTATTCACGAGGCATTCTAGCTCTCCGGGAAACATACTAAAAAATAATTAAGTTCGAAATTAAAATATGTCCAAGACATTCAAAAATAAATCGATACTTTATTAATAATAGCCAATGATTACATCAAAGTTTCTTGACCAAAATCTAATCCAAAATAAAAATCAAACTTTAGACAAATCGTAGTCCCTTAATCTGTTTGTTGGTAACTCCAATTTGGTTGTGACCAGGTAAGGTAAGGCGAGATTTTGGTGGATCAATGCTCACTTTTAAAACCGTTCTCTCAGTTCAAACCTTTCCTAGACATCACAATTACTCTTGGATGCGCCTAGTGAGAAAGAGTTAATACAATAAGTCATTTTATTGATTAATGAATAATTGCCATTACATAATTCTTGGAAAAATAAAGGACTATACTACTCAAAATTTGCAGCATCCTTGTGCACTATTTTGTCAGATTTGAAGTCCGCTATGGTGAGATTAACGTTGGCATCATCACCCTCATCTTCTTCTTCGGCAAAGTATGCCTCTTGTTCTCTTGCTTCTCTATATGCCTTATAATGTGCAGCCAATTTATTGCTTGCATTGCATTGCTTGAACCAATGCTCACTTCATCCACGTCGATGACGCATGTCATTGTGATTGCCTCCCTTTAATTGAGGTGCATTATTTGCACTTGGTTGGCGTCCCCTAGAAGAATTGGCGCCATTACCACGGCTTTGGGCGGCTCCTCCACATCCTGGAGCCCCACGGCCTCCTCTCCCACGTTGCCATGTGTTGCCACGTGTCCGTCCTTCATTCTGACGATTACCTTCCTTTGTAGGGCGGTTGTATGGACCAAAACGTCCGTTTTGTCCCTTAATTTTAGGGTTCCGCTCCTTGCACCCTCCTTTGGGTGCATTATTATAATTCGCCTCTTGAACGCTCTTAGTTCAGACAGGCCTTGAATTATAATTCTTCACGAGGATGTTGTCATGTTTTCAGCTACAGACATGACATTAATTAGCTGATGAAACCTCTTGATCCGTCCAGCATTGTACTCACCTCTGTATTGCTTGGATACCAAAATTGTTGAGACGGGGAAGGTGGAGAGAGTTTTCTCAATTAGCTCTTGCTCTGTGACGGGTTGTCCACAGAACCCCAACATGGTTTTGAGGCGTAGAGCTTCTGAATTGTATTTAGAGACAGACTTGAAGTCGGCGAATTGTAGATTGCTCCATTGAACCTTCAAGTTGGGGAGGAGGGAATCCTTGACATTACCAAAACGCTCTTCTAGCGCAACCCATAGTTCTCTATCATCCTTGATCGCCATGTATTCCAATCCGAGTGATTTATCCATGTGGCGTCTCATCAAGATAAGGGCAGTGGCATTATTTGTAGCCGTACGCTCAAATATGATCGAGCTCAGGGTTTGGTGCCTGAATTATGGGTAGGATTCCTTTCGAAGTGAGATGATTCTCAATATTCGTGACCCAACTGTGGTATTCCGAGCCAGTTGAATCAAGCATAGGAAAGTCGAGCTTCGATTTCGACATCTTGTTGATTCAGAGCTTGAAACCTTGAGTTCTTGATTTCTTGAAGTTAGGAGACGACGTAGTTCGAGTTGGTGTGGATGGAGGGCCTTGGGGAGCACACGGGTGTGTGGTAGATGAGGAGGCCGAGAGGCTGCAGGGGGGCTGGGCCGAGATGTGCGGCAGAGCTGCAGGGGGCAGCAGGCGTGCGACGTGGAAGAGGCCGAGGGCGGCGCGGAGGAGGTGCCGCGGCTTTGAACTTTGGCGGTGGTGGGGCGGCTAGCGTGGGCTAGGTGCAAAGAATTTTTCTTGTGGTTTTTAGTTTGTGATTTCAGGGTTAGGGCTCGTGCTAATAACATGTTTAAGAATAAGAGATTTGAGAGAGATTGATGAGAGAATTGTGTATTCCATTATTGAGAATAGAAGCCCTATATATAGGGATTACAAAGTACATATTCTAATGATACAAGGAAAACTATTCCGAATAGGATTCCTATTCTAGAACCTTCTCTCCTAATCCTAATTTGATAAGGCACAAAAGTCAATTTTCTTCAACAATACTTTAATTTTTGAAAAGCATCATGTACAATATGAAAGTACAATATCAAATTACTTTACACTCGACAAGAAATTAATATTCACATGCTTATACCTGTACATTGAAAAATTTGAAGAGGTTTGGTGATTTTAATCAAGATGTGATAAGCTTTTGAAGGCGAAAGCTTTTTAAGACCCTCCTTAACTCTCCGAAAGAGTTTTCTTTTGGGGGCATGGGATATGTGAAACCCAATTGCATCTATGTACCAACCACTTCTTCCCTTCATGCCAACAATTTGGCCTCCATCTTCAACTGTGAAAGTAAAAGGTGTGCCTACTTCAACTCCAAATGGTCCAAATGTTCTTCTATTGCTCTCGAATTTGAGTGACCGTATCACCACCGGATCGCCAACTATCCAGGGCGCCCCAAAACAGTGTCCACTAACACTCACTAGGAACTCATCTGGATACTCTAGCTTGATCTGTAATGCAGTAAAAACGAGTTTAGATTGTTTGAATGTCTCATTTCTAAGAGGGATCGATGCCGTCCCCAAGGCTCTGTTTCTTATTCAATTTTGTAAGAGAACATAAAACAATACAACTTGTAAGTTCTAACAAAAACTCTGGTTATCTATTTTTCTTGGTTTAATCCATAGACCAAATGTCTCTGTTTATAATTTTTTATTTTATTTCTTACGGAGGAGGGATTTGAATTTAAGACAGTATGCGTCCATTTCATAAACAAAGCGCACATTAGAAATAGTTTTGTTGAAGCTAACCTGAGCATTGGCGCCGCCTCCGTCACCTCCATGCTTATGAGCATTGACAAGCTCACCATCTTTATCATACGCCACACGAATTGAGTCGATGCATAAACCAGAAGTGACGGTGATTTCTCTTACGCCATGGTACATACCATCATCCCAAAGACCTCCACCGGTTCCTCCATAAGGTTTCTCCGGCACAAAGCCGTTGAGCTTTATCTTCCCATGCGATTCATGATCCTTATTGCTACCTTCCTCCCCCTGCTGCATACAAGTTATGCAAGAGATGCTAAGAGTGGGGGTGATAAACATGCTTGCTTCCTGTAATTAGACTCTGAAGGAAAGCAAAGAGAAGTGTATTGATCGTTGCTTAATAAAAGTAGAGGTATTCATTCATCAACAAAAAGCGAAAGAAGCAAGATAGTTATATGGTCATATAATTGAGTTTTGGAATCTCAGAGTCAGAGGAATATATATACTAAAAAATATAAGTGACTACGACGTAACTAAGAAAGTCAAATATAATGGTCCAATGACTCCAATCTTCAATTACGTGTTCGTAAGAAGTGACTTGATCATCTGCATGCGCGTTTGGAAAGGCAGAGAAGTGGACAAAGTCTTGAAAAATATCTTGACTAAAAAAAAGAAGGTACAAAAATTTTGAGCAGGTCAGTGGCATGGTCAAGAATTGATAGAACAGTTGATAATGGAGCTCAAGAAAGTCGGAATTAATTATGATGAATTGTAGGAAAGGTTGTCAACCAATGGATTCATGGCCATAACTTCCTCTTCTTCCTCCGGGTTGAAACAAACATTACTCTAGCTGCTCTCTTCTAGCTTCCTTTTTCACTTGAAAAATGGGTGAGTGTTGTGTTTTCTGTAGTAATCCCTCAACAACTTTCTCTGCTCAGCATTTGTGGATTTCAGTTGTTCTTCCTACAGATTTTCATCATGCATAGAGTTACTCATCCTCAGATATTCTTGACTAACAGCCAAGCTTCCAATTTCTAGTTTCTTCTTCACCAAGTTGTCATCATTGTGCAGACATGGTGCTGAGGAGGGGTATTAAAACTTGCTTTTCTTTGCTGCAGCTTGAAGCTTGTATCCAATCTTCAAGCTGAGGAGGGGTGTTAAGGCACCATTAGCCTTTCAATCCTTGTTACTGCTCCTTGTTCAGTAAATTCCTTTGTTACTCAGTGTAATTACTTGGTTGTTAGTCTGGTAATGCTCTACAAGTCTCTGCCACGTGTTGATCATCAGAAGCTCATGTATTTAGTATATATATATATATATATATATATAAGAAAATTCTATAATACATATCCGTATGTCATACACATATTTATAAATGTGACAACAAATTTGTTTAAAACGTTGAGTCATATTTTGAGTAACTTAGTTCTATTAATGGCAGCTCCTAGTCATCTTCTATTGTATCAGAGCCTAAACTTTCTGATACAGGTCCATTTTCTCTCAGTTTTTCTTACTTTTCTGCTTTTCCTTCTTCAAGGTAACAAAGTGTACTGTTATTATTAAAACCTAGTAATCTAATTGCCATCCTAGTAATCCATTGCTAACCGTAACTAGATAAATATCTTTCCCAATTATTCCCTGGAAAATCTTCCTATGATTGATTCGGATCATAGCCCTATTGTTTTAAGTTTTAACTACTCGTCTTTTGAAACAAATTCATGCTAATTGTTTTAAGTTCGAAGCAAATTTGCATAACAAAATGTGTGACTTAGAAGTAGGTCTACGCGTCGACCGGGTTGGACTAGGTATTCGATCAGGTCGAGTTGAGTCTATTCTGTGCCCTACTTTCTTGAGATGAACCAGACTCGCCCACATGAGAATCTGAACACTCTTCTTCAATCCATAAACAAAACACAACACCTTCTTCCTAAGCAAAGAGTTGCGCTCGATCACCAAAACTATGAAATGCATAACCCAATTTATCATCAACATGCCACATGATACCACCATTACAAGCAAATTCGACCACCATGGGCAACACGGAGAAGCTGATGAACCAGATCATGGAGCTGAAATTCACGTCCAAAACCCTCGAGTCCTCGCTCACCACCGGAAACCTCCAGAAGATGTCGGAGACCATGGACTCGTTTGAGAAGCAGTTCGTCAACATGGAGGTCCAGGCTGAGTTCATGGAGAGCTCCATGGCCGGCTCCACCTCGCTTTCCACTCCCGAAGGTGAGGTTAACAGTCTTATGCAACAGGTTGCTGATGACTATGGGCTTGAGGTCTCCGTGGGCCTGCCGCAGCCGGCGGCCCGTGCCGTGCCCACCAAGGAGGCCGATAAGGTCGACGAGGATGATCTTTCCAGGAGGCTTGCGGAGCTCAAGGCTAGAGGTTAATGAGGGAATGTCATTGGCTCCGAATTTGATGTATAATGCTGCTTATGGGTTTGCAGAATTATGAGCTGTGATTCGTGTTGGAACCATTTACAACTTCATATTTGTGTATAATTGTCGAATTGATTCGCGGTGACAGGATTATGTGGGCTGTGTTGCATATGTTTCTTTAACAAGATGCTTGAATCTGTATGGTTTTGTTTGAATTGGATATGGTATTTGGTATGTTTACATACGGGAATGTGTAATAGTTGTGTGAATGTGTGTGGGGTTTGTTTTCTATTGGAGGCTGAGTGGAACTAGGAAATCGGTAATGTGTGTCTGTACAGCAAATTTTGCATGCTGCTGTAAATTGCTGCTTTAGTTTGACCAACGCTATTTGCTTATGAATCTTAAGTTCTACTTGAAATTTGATGGGTTCAGTTGACAAGAGGATTACAATATCTGATTTTTATCCTTTGTTATACATGGTGGCGATGCGTGCATTTATTGTATGGAACACTGTGATTTATGTTGATTGGAATTAGGAGTGAATTGGCTTTAGGTTTGTTTAGCAAGGAGGTCATTTGACCTGTATGGCAGATAAGACTGTGCTATAGTAACGTACAATGTGATCAGAGATCTTCATCTTGTTTTATATTTTTATGTCTATAATTCTTTTGTTTAATCCACCAACCTTGCTGATCTGTTAACTGAGCTGGTCTTTCCGATTGCTACGTGCTGGTTTATATCCTATGAGTGTGGTAGTTTTTTTATATGAATCTTCTCATCTAGTGTGGGTCAAAAGGAATTCTGTTTTGTGGTTTCACTGCTTCACACATTGATCACGGGATCATTTATTAGATTGTAGCTAGATTCATGTGTCGGTGTGTTTGTTTTGGTTGCTTCTTAAACCTGACTGTGTTCTGGTGTATTGTTAACCTGCTCTGGACTTTTATTGTAGATTTTTGTAATGTTATTGGTTTATACGAAGTCCATAAACAATGTTTCTGGTCAACCGGTGAAGGTGGATATCGTATTTATCTGTGAAAGATTGAGGAAGGCAGCCAATAAGCGCTGCTCATGCCAAGTAGTTTTACATCACACTTTAAAGATGGATCACCTTGTGTGGGATGGGAGATGATAGTTTGCCCAAAATTCTTCTGGGATGTGTATAGGGTTAGCAATTTTCTAACGTTGTTGTCATATATTTGATGGGATTGTGATTCATGACTCTACTTTGGTGGACTGTTGTTTATAACTTGGTTTCAAATTAGTTTTATCGTGTCCTGCATTTTAATATCTTACATTCATACTTGCATCTACATGTCTTGTAAGGCAGTGGTTTTTGTGTTCCGTCTTTGGTGATTGGTTTGATTCATGAGTTTCCGATTCATGTTGAGATTGAAATTTGAAGATGCATATACGAGTCAATATCCGATCAAAGTTAGGGATGGTGGATGCATGTTTAAATGTTGATGATCTAAATGCTTTTGTTAACTTTTGGCTCTGCATCATATATCTTTTACTCATGGCAAGTGTTTTGAACAAGCCTGTGGAGATCTTAGAGCTCGAGTTTGCTAGCTTTTGAAGACTCTTTGAGCTGAGATTGGAGAATTCTAGGTTCTTCGAACTATTCTGAAAATCGAAGATCTAAATTTTTTTGAATAGTTTTCCACATGAGGCATAAGACCCCATTGCGACTAACCACTTTTACATTATTTTCCCTTCATCCACAGTTGAAATATAGGGGGTTTTTTTATTTTTTTTTTATTCTTAACTCTTTAGTGGTACTGAGACTATGATTCGAAACACAAAACGAAAGTGAAATTAACTCATAGAGATCGATGTGCACGCACTCGATCAGTAACATGCAAGCTTCACATCTAAATTTGGAGGTTGCTACTTGCTAGCAGCAAACAAAATAATATGCAATTACATAGTTTGAACTTTAAACATTGTATAACCAAAACGGTGGACAGATGAAGATCTCATCTTCTGGATCTCCATACGAGTGATACGACTACAAGGATGGACTAACTTTCCCAGTTGTTTGTTTCAGTATATATGATGCAACATTTTTAGTGCAACTTGTATCACTAAGTCAAGAAAAACCCTTCTTTTCATTTCTTTCATGAAATACCTCAAAACTTTATTAAGTCATTCAGAAGATGTACAGGCATAAATAATCAACCTGGACCTGTGGTTGGTCAAGCAAATCAATCAGGATGCTTTTCATCCAGATCACAAAATCATCTAGAAGAACTAAGCACATAATTAATGGTTCACAGGCTGAACCAATGCAGAAATCTTCTGCTATGAGACGAGACATAGCCACAACTCTGTCCAATTTTATGTCAATTTTAGTGATGGCTGGGTTCAGAATTTCCTCTCTAAGGAACAGAATATGAGCCCTTGGGATAGAGATCAGTTTATACATAAAGGAGTCTGGAGCTGAGAAACTATGGTTTTCTGCAATTTGAGGTTGACCACCATACTAGAGTGAGACTGGCATAAGTAGAATTCTCAAAAGAAGACCTAGCTTTGCTTTCCAATTTTGTTTCACTTCTACTACTCCTGTATTGTGCAATTGGTGTATAGGTTTCCAGCACCTCTACAAAGGACATATTTAAAAAAAAAAGAAAAAAAAAAAAGTCAGTCTCTGGCACAGAAAAGCAGGATAGCTGTTCAATGTCAACATATTCCCTTTCAAAATTTTCTTGAGCAAAAGAAAATTGAGAACAAATTGTTCAGAGAGGAAAACTAGAAATTATTGTAGGCGCATTTAGTTTCAAATTAGCATTTTTTTTCTTGGTAGCCTGTAGACATGCAAATTTCTCATCTCCGATTAAACAAGGCAAAAGTTTTACATGTTCAGTCAAGACTTACCATCACCAAGTGAACTTTGGGGATAGAAGAGCGGAAGAGGATCCGCTAGGGATAGCAAGATGAACCACAGAAAGAACAGCATTCAAATGTCTGTGAAGACCATTGCACACTCACTCAATTGGTTCAGTGGAAAGTGCTGACGCGGAGAATTTACTATCCATGCATGTACAAATAGAACATCAGTGACACAGCAATAGGTGGAACCAAGAAGCTTTAACTATTAAGTAATTTCGACTGTCAAAAAGAAATGGATGTAATGTTCTAGCTGGATTTATTAGGATGGACTCCGACAGACTTTAAACATCATCACAAAAATGAGACGATTTGTTCTTACTTTCTAGATGGCATAACAGAACAGTCTTGGGTATCAGCCACAAACAATATCATCACAACCCAGATGATGAATGATGTAAGTATCAATTTCACCACCAATTAGTCGCCTTTAATACTTTCCTTCCTACAAAAGGATAAAAAGAAAGTGATATAGCTGTATTAGTATATAATAAGTGGCTGTTTATAGAGTATGAAGACAGACTTGAATACATCTTCACAAAATAAGTCGTTTGCAATATAGGGGGTCTTGTACCTCTTGTATTTTTTTTGATCCTTTGGATCTTCTTATACAATCAATCATTGACCAAAAAAAAAAGGCTTGAAATGCAAATGCTTTTAGCTTAAATCTGAGCAGTACAGTAAGAGGTAGTGTGAAGAATACCTCTAGTCTATAAGCTATATTAAATAAAAGCAGTCAGTTCCAAGCTACCGGGGGTACTGGAAATTTTATTCAGTAATCAGTACAGCACAAAGAGTACCTGAGAGTTGGGGATCATCTTGTCAGTGGACTCCAATCATCAGAACTAAAAAGATCTGAGCTCCCTATTCCCTCCACATAAGAGTTTGCTTGCAAGCCTTTCTTGGTAGCCAGTAGACATGCAAATTTCTCATCTCCGATTAAACAAGGCAAAAGTTTTACATGTTCAGTCAAGACTTACCATCAGCAAGTGAACTTTGTGATTGAAGAACGGAAGAGGATCCACTAGGGACAGCAAGATGAACCACAGAAAGAACAGCTTTCAAATGTCTGTGAAGACCATTGCACACTCACTCAATTGGTTCAGTGGAAAGTGCTGACATGAAAAATTTACTGTCCATGCATGTACAACAATAGAATATCAGCGCCACAGCAATAGGTGGAACCAAGAAGCTTTAACTATTAAGTAATTTTGACAGTCAAAAGAAATGGAAGTAATGTTCTAGCTGGATTTATTAGGATGGACTCTGCCAGATTTAACATCATCACAAAATGAGACCATTTGTTCTTACTTTCTAGATGGCATAACGGAACAGTCTTGGGTACCAGCCACAAACAATATCATCACAATCCAGATGATGAATGATGCAAGTATCAATTTCACCACTAATTACTCGCCTTTAATACTTTCCTTCCTACGAAAGGAGAAAAAGAAAGTGATATAGCTGTATTAGTATAAACGATGAAGGCAAGTTGAACTCGATTAACTGACAAAAGCACAACCTAGGTAAAAGTATAACCAAAGAAACAATCTGGTGTTGAACTTCCTTGCGTGATGGCGCATGCTCATGGTCACAAACTCCCATAGCTTTCTGAAATACATTTGATTTAAGTCCAGACACTCAAAGAGATACACTCGAAGAGATGCCTCGGCTGATTGACTAGGCAACGACCTGAGTACATTCGACAGACCCAGAAACTTAACAGCAATATATATATATATATATATATATATATGGAGCTTTCAACTAATAGCTAATCTTCAAGTTTTACATATGTCAAAAGTTACATGTTCGATGTTATACAAGCCATATACAGTCATCCCCAGTGTTTCCATGGAATGGAATTCAGGGTCAAATCCACTCTTAACTTCTCTTTATACCTCGAAAAGATGAAGTCATTAAGATAATAATGTCCGTGCCAAAGTTATAATTGGCAAACTACCAAGCAATCGAATAATCAAGCCCCTCCAAAAGGTTACAAAGGTCAAATGATGAGAATCTACTTGAGACGCGTGAAGTGAAAGTGCTACCTTTGGTAAGAACGTCGTCAATCCATCAATGGTTGCAGAGTTTTCTTGATGGTGCGTTCTCATTGTTAGATAATCCTCTGATATAAAATGTTGTTGTAATACCCGGTTGATTTCTTTTAATCAAAGCAAAACAGTATTGCTTACTTTCATGATTTCGCTGCTTTAACTTTAATGATTATGCTTGGGTTAACTGATTGAGTTGATCTTCATTGGCCGACACTCTCCCTCACTCACACCCTCTCTCTCTCTCACTCAAACTCTCACTCTCTTTCTCGTCCGAAACCCATTCGAAAACAGAGCACGGCTTCTCCGGTCTCTCTCTCCCTCCACTGGCCACCAAACAGCTTCGGACCATCTCCATTGGCTTCATCTCGACCTTGCGCAGCTGCCAGAGGCAGCCTTGAACCGCGACACGGCCACCAGTGGCGGCGGGAAGCTCCGCCCTGTAAAATCGCTGTAAATCTTATGTAATTATGATTCCTATTTAGGTAGGTTATCATGTAATTATAGGAATATCTGTTTCCTATTAGGGTTAGACGACTCCTCTTGTCCTTGTATATATACCCCTTTGTGGATGAATAGAATTATTATTGAAAACCCTAAATCAAAGTATTCTTTTCTACTTGGTATCAGAGCAGGTTCAATCCTTTGAACTTGCCTGCATCCTTTGAATCCTGAATCCTGAATCCTGAATCCCAAAGCACACCACAAACCGCTGCGTACCACCACCATTAAAATCAAGTCATCCCTGAATTTTTTGAAACCCTAGAAAAACCAAACCTGAAAAAAAAAAACCCAAATTCCTCCATGGCCGGACCTGCAATTGAAGGCGAACAGTCAAATCCCGAGACGACAATGGTGTCAGCCTCACCGATCATCCATCACCACTACACCACCCAACAAGACAATTCTGCTTTCCCCACAAGTGTTGTCTTGAATGAATCCAACTACACCATATGGGCTCCTCTTATGCGAATGCGCATTGGAGCACGAGGGAAGGTTGGTTATCTGACCGGAGTAAAGGCTGAACCCGCCATGAATTCTGCAGAGTATGAAGCTTGGGCCACAGACAATGAAAAGGTGAAAAGTTGGCTCATTGACTCCATGGAATCCTCTCTCATGAACCGGTATATTCGTCTTCCTACTGCAAAAGATATTTGGGAAGCTGTAGAGAAAACCTTTTATGATGATTCTGATGAAACCTGAATCTTTGAGTTGAACAAAAAGTGTTTTGAAGCAAAACAGAATGGAAGGCCAATCCCGACCTACTACAATGAGTTAGTGGCAATGTTCCAGGAGATTGATCAAAGGGCGGCCTCTCAACATGATAATGTTGCAGCTGTCGTTCAAGAAACTTCAGCCATGTCCCGGATGCGTGTTCACATGTTTTTGAGTGGACTTGACCAAGAGTATGATCAGGTGCGTGGAGAAATCCTGCGCAAGGAGCCTAAATTCTCCTTGGAGCAGAGCTATGCTTACATTCGCAAGGTGCAATCAGAGAAACAAGCTATGGGGCGTTCTGTGCAAACTGAATCTTCTGTGATGGCTGTTCAACGCCGACCCGGTCCTCCTCCAGGCTTCTCAGGTCCTTCTCCACGCCGTCCTCACGACAAACCAAACCCATACGCAAACAAAAAATGTGTTGTCTGTGGGGAATTAGGTCATACCAAGGAGCGGTGCTATGAAGTGATTGGCTACCCTGATTGGTGGGACTTCACCAGGAAACCGCGAAAGAATCCGGGCAAGGCGGCTATTGCTACTACAGAGGAAGAGCATCTAGACAATGCCTCCGCTAATGTAGCACAGTCAGGTATGAAGGGTAAGGTTACTTTGAATAATACATGGATAATTGATACAGGTGCATCTGATCATATGACCAATGACCCTAGTCTTGTGAAAAACCTTAGACGTTCCCCTCAAAATATTGTCTCTACTGCTGATGGTACTCCTACTCCGGTCACTGGAGAAGGCTCTATTGTTATATCTGATACCCTAACCCTGGAATCTGTCCTAGTTGTTCCCTCACTAGCCTATAATCTCCTATCTGTTGGTCAAATTATTTTGGCACTTACATGTATTGTGACCTTCTATCCATCTTTCTGTGTGTTTCAGGACATTCTGACTCGGCGGATTCTTGGTTATGGTGTTAGAAGGGGAAAATTATACTACCTGGATCTGACAGAGTCTGGAGAAAAACAGAAGCATCTTTTGGGGCAAGCTAATCAGATTAATGGGGTAGAGCATGCAAAGGAAGCTGTATGGTTATGGCATCGCCGTTTAGGTCATCTATCTTTTAGTTATCTTAAGAAACTGCAGCCTCATTTGTTTTCGGTTGTCAGTGATTTAGATTTCCATTGTGACATTTGTGAACTGGCCAAGAGCCACCGTATTTCATATTCACCAAGTCTTAATAAAAGTCCCGTTCCTTTTATGAAAATCCACTCTGATGTCTGGGGGCCTGCAAAGATTCCCTCTCTTTCTGGAGCTCGATATTATGTCACATTTATTGATGATTGTACTCGCATGACGTGGGTGTCATTACTGAAGAATAAGAGTGAAGTATTTGGGTTGTTTACTGATTTTCACAAAATGGTGACTACTCAGTATCAACAATCTATTAGAGTGTTTCAATCTGACAATGGTGGAGAGTTTGTGAATGGCCCTATGTTTGAATTTTGCCGGTCACAGGGGATTCGTCATCAAACCTCCAACTCTTATACTCCTCAACAGAATGGTTTGGCAGAACGGAAGAACAGACAGTTGATGGAAGTTGTTCAGGCTTCATTGTTTGGCATGAATGTACCTCGGTCTTATTGGGGAGAAGCGGTGAAGTCTGCAGCATACCTCATCAATCGTACTCCTTCCCGGGTAATTGAGTTTCAGAATCCCCATCAAAAGCTTCATACACTCTTGACCATCCCCTCTCTGCCTAATTTGGAACCCCGAGTGTTTGGTTGCACTGCTTATGTTCATATACCAAAGCCACACCGAAGCAAACTTGATCCCCGTGCGAAGAAGTGTATGTTTGTAGGTTATGCCGAGTTTCAGAAGGGCTACAGATGTTATGACCCGCTCACTAACACCGTACACCTCTCTCTTGATGTCTCATTCCGTGAATCTGAGCCATATTACCCATGGGGAACTTCTCGGTCTTCCCTTCAGGGGGAGAAAGGTTGTGAAGGGAATCCTATTTGTGATTTTGATGTCTTTGAAGACTTGGAAAATTTGGAGGAGCGATTTGAAGGACGAACAGCCAAAAACGATCGATCGCCAGGGACAAACGATCGATCGTTTCCAGAGACAGAAACTTCCAGTGGACAAAACGATCGATCGTTTGTCTCTAACGATCGATCGTTTCCAGGGACAGACACAAACGATCGATCGTTTGGAGAGAACGATCGATCGTTACAACAAACAGGGACTGAGGCAGAAGCAGACACCACAAACGATCGATCGTTTGAAGCTAACGATCGATCGTTTCCTGATATGACGGGTTTGGAGAATTTGAATCAAAATCCAGACGTATCTGAAGCTCACACACAAGATATTTCCCCTTCTACATCACCAACTGAAGATTCCGCTCAGAATGATCCACCTCAGGTACCCCTAAACTTTAATGAGTCTTCTGGGTTAGAAAGTGTTGAGTCTAGGAAATCACAAAGGGTTACCAAGGGAATCCCAAAAAAACAATATGAACCAGATATCAAAGCCAAAGCTAAATACCCCATAGCTAACTTTATATCTAACCATAGGATTTCCGGGTCACATGCACTTGTTGTTGATCAATTATCTACTGTATCTATTCCTAGTAACGTGCAGGATGCATTGAAGGATCCGAAATGGACAAGGGCGATGAATGAAGAATTGGAGGCCCTTCAGAAGAATGCAACATGGGAGTTAGTACCTATGCCGGTTGGAAAGAAGACTGTAGGATGTCGTTGGGTGTTTACTGTGAAGCTCAATGCTGATGGAACTATTGATAGATACAAGGCTAGGTTGGTTGCCAAGGGATACACACAACGTTATGGAATTGATTATGAGGAGACTTTTGCACCTGTGGCAAAAATCAATACTGTTCGGATCCTAATCTCACTTGCAGCAAACAAAGATTGGCCCTTGCACCAGTTTGATGTGAAGAATGCGTTTCTTAATGGGAATTTAGAGGAAGAAGTGTACATGGATGTGCCTCCTGGTGTTAAGAATTATCCAAGTGAAGCTGGCAAGGTGTGTAAATTGAGGAAATCGTTGTATGGCCTGAAGCAATCTCCAAGAGCATGGTTTGGAAGATTTTCAAAGTCCATGAGAGCTTTTGGATACAAACAGAGCAATTCTGACCATACCTTGTTTATCAAGCGGAAGAATGGCAAGATTACAGCTCTTATTGTGTATGTGGATGACATGATTGTTACAGGGGATGATCCGAAAGAGATGAATGAGTTGCAAAAGTATCTGTCAAAGGAATTTGAAATGAAGGATCTGGGACAACTGAAGTATTTTCTGGGTATTGAAGTTGTGAGGTCTAAGAAGGGAATTTCTCTGTCACAGAGGAAGTATGTTCTTGACTTACTGGCTGAAACGGGGATGCTGGACTGCAGTCCAATTGAGACACCCATTGAGATGAATCACAGACTTGCCATTTGTCCTGATCAAGTTCCAACTGATAAGGGAAGGTATCAACGTCTTGTAGGAAGGTTGATTTATCTTTCACATACTAGACCTGATATTGCTTATGCTGTGAGTGTTGTCAGTCAGTTTATGCATTGTCCTAGTGAAGAACATATGGATGCAGTTTTTCGGATTTTGAGGTATTTGAAGATGGCGCCAGGTAAAGGATTACTGTTCGAGAAAAAAGATGAATTGGAAGTTGTGGGATACACAGATGCAGATTGGGCTGGTGATAAAACTGACAGGCGGTCTACATCTGGGTACTTCACGTTTGTAGGAGGGAACCTTGTCACTTGGCGTAGCAAGAAACAGAAAGTTGTTGCCAGATCAAGTGCAGAAGCTGAATTTCGAGGTATGGCACATGGAGTCTGTGAAATGTTATGGATTCGTAATGTCCTGAAAGATCTAGGTTACAAGCTTAAACAACCTATGGATTTGCATTGTGATAATAAAGCTGCAATTGAGATTGCACATAACCCAGTTCAGCATGATAGAACAAAGCATGTGGAGGTTGACCGTCACTTTATCAAAGAAAATCTTGACAGAAAGGTTATTCGGTTTCCATTTGTAAACTCAGAAGAGCAGTTAGCTGATGTTCTTACTAAAGGAGTGTCCAGGAAGATATTCGACAGCTCGATTGACAAGTTGGGCATGATAGATATCTATGCACCAACTTGAGGGGGAGTGTAGAATCGCTGTAAATCTTATGTAATTATGATTCCTATTTAGGTAGGTTATCATGTAATTATAGGAATATCTGTTTCCTATTAGGGTTAGACGACTCCTCTTGTCCTTGTATATATACCCCTTTGTGGATGAATAGAATTATTATTGAAAACCCTAAATCAAAGTATTCTTTTCTACTCGGTTTGAGCTCGTTTTGGTTCCAAGCTTGATATCTCAAGCTACCGGTCACCGATCCTCACCAAACTTCATCCACGAGCTCGCCTCAACTTTCTGAACAAGCACCTAGAAGGACCAGACCTGGATAGAACGATTTCACGTTCAACGGAGCTCGACAGGTTTAGATCGAAAAACAACCCACCTTCAAATCCGGATATCTCGAGTTACAGACGACCTTTTCTTTTGATTCTTGGCTTGGTGAACTCGCCTTGAGTTTCTGAAGAAGTCTACAGAAGGGATCGAAGCGAATGGTGGGAGTTTTTACGTCGATCGGAGCCCTCGCCGGATTCTGCAAATTTTCCGACCACCGAAGCTTTCGATCGGTATATCTCGAGCTACAGACCATATTTTTCTGTGATTCTTGAACCAATGAGTTCGTCTTAAGTTTATTAACAACTATCTAGAAGGAATCGAAGCATGAAATTGAAGTTTTGACGTCGAAATCAAGCCTTGCCGGATTCTGCAAATTTCGCCGGATTCTGGAAATTTTCCGGCCACCTCGACTTTTTTAGGTAATTTCAACCACTTCCGGTCATTTTCAGCTTACATGGTAGTTATGAAAGTTGTTAAGCATGATGAGAGGAAGAAGAGCAGCCCAGCCCCGACACCATTGGTGGTGGTCGGCGGCGGCTCTGCCACTAACTCCGGCGGCCATTTCCGGCCACCTCCGGGGATCAAAAATATGGTTTCTGTACATTTTCAGATTCTATATTTCAATACGATCATTTTGATATATTATACGCAATTTTTGGATATCGTATGATTAAGTTATGAATTTTTAAGTTTCGATCGATTTCGATCGTTAGATTTGTGATATGTGAAGTTAGGACCGTCAGATGGACTTGTAGTTTTGATATGATGATCTTATGACTGTCCCAGTGACTTTGTGTGGTCATGGGTGAAGATCCGACCGTTGGATCTTCGTATAAATGCAAAACAGTGATTAGGGAGGCGATTTGTGAGAATCCGTCCGTCGGATTTTCGTATAAATTTGTGAAGATGTTAGTAAGGACGATTCAGGAAGATCCGACCGTTGGATCTTCGTGATGATTTTTGGAGGGTGATCCTAAAGGCGATCCGTGAGGATCCAACCGTTGGATCATCATTTAATTTCGATCCGACCGTTGGATTGTCGTTTGAGTATGTTTTTGAGTTGTTGGCTAAGTTAAGGTCATGTTTGACTAGGTGATTGACGGTCTCCCTTGGGTGAGCGGTTTCGGTGTGTATTGTGTTGAATTGAAGACGCAGCGGGAATATCTAGGTGAGTAAACCTCACGTGGTTCATATTACGAACCGAATAAATTTAATTACTTTATTTTGTCGTAATTGTGTGAAAATATTTATGAAATAAATATTTGTTTTAAATCATATGGGCTTGATCAACTACGGTCCATAGGTAAGTAAAATGTATTTAAACTATAAAAATGAATTTCACGATTTTATTGTGTGGACTATAGTTGGTATTAGTGATTATCCCTGAGCGGATAATTACGTATATATATATTTATGTGGAATATATATATGGATGGTGTGGCATTGTGGTATGTGGATTATTGAATTGAATATTTACATATGTCGGAAACATATATGTATTGGTAGAATTGTTGTGATGCAAACAATATTTGTGAGTGAGTTCATATATTGTTTTTGGGTATGACTTTTCGGGAAACAATATGTCGTGGGAAATGGTATTTCTATTGTTTTGAAAAGTGTTTGAGGATTTGGGGAGTTGCAGGTTGTGATTTCTCCTTTTGGGTTGGGAAACATTTTCAGGTCCGGTATGACCATTTTAAATGTTTTAATCTGACGACCGGTGGTCTGAGGATTTGAGAGTCACAGGTTGTGATTTCTCCGTTTGATTTGTTTTAACATTTTGGGTCCAGTGCGACTCGCTTAAATGTTTTGATCTAAGGGTCAGGTTGGCCTAAAGATCCGGGGTTTGCAGGTTGCATCCTCAGGCAATATATCGTAATTACGCCTTTGGCCCGGTTAGTGATTTCGATCAGTTAGAGCTCTAGTCTGTCTGCCAACGTGTCCAGGTTGGACCGGATTTTCATAATGATTTGTTAGGTTAACATTTCCTATGATTTTGTCACGATGTGACTTGTAAGAGTCCTTTTGGTAAAAGGTGTTGAGTTTTGGATGGATTTATTAGTGTGAGTTGATGATGTTTTTAATTAATTTCCTTGTTAATTCTTTTGTTTAAATTTCTATTCTTTTTCTCTTTTCTTCTTTTTCGGTTATATTGTTTATTATCTCTATTTATTTCCTTGATCATTTCTATGGTTCAATTTCCCGTTTATTTCTCGTTTTCATTTTATTGTTTGTTTTTAATGTAATCTCCTGAACTAAAAATTATATGCAGGGATTACTATGACTTCTGATTTTATGCGTGTTGGTTATTTCCTGAATTAATTTTCTATGCATGATTAATGTTCTTATTAGTTTAATTGGGAAGTGCAGTGATGGATGAGACTTGTAGAAAGTTGAGAAATATTATTCCGTATTGTGGGGATAAAGACATCTTGTTAAGAGTAGAGATGAGTGATTCATTTGATTTCTTTGTGTGTGATTTCAAATGATTTGGAGTTAATGATTTTGGTGATCGATTATCGAGATTGTGGTTTTCTTTGTGGATGTTGAAATTGTTGGTTGTTACTTGAGTTAAAAGTACTGTGTTATAATAAATCAACCATTCTTTCTTTTACTCATACTGGCTGTCAAAAGCTTACCGGGTTTTGTGTTGTTGCAATCCCGGTACACTATTCAAACGGTGTAGCGGATAATCCTACAGGACTGGAGAATTCAGGAAGGTGATCGAACCGTGTAGAGTAGCTGCTTTGTAATACTCTGATTTTCAGTTGTGAGGTTTGTTATGCTCATTAGAGCTTTACAATTTACTTTGTACGAGTGAGTTGTAATAATTAACTCGAGGTCTTCGAGTTTTGAATTTGAGCGTGAGTGGCGAGGTTGTTTCTAAAAAAAAAAAAAATTCAGAACGTTTATTTGTTTAAGTTGTTTAATTCATGTTTCGGATTTGAATTTGTTATTCAAAATTCGGGGCGTGACAGTTGTTTTGCAGATGCTTCAATTTCTCTAGCCGGACTATAATTGAATGATCTTATGATGACTTCACCTGAAATTGATTCGATTGTAACAGAAAAATGCAAATGACTTCAGTCTGACATGGGTAAGAATATACTAATATTTGCAGTATCAAGACACATATTTATCGAACATGTACAGTTAAAACTACCAATATTTGCAATTGCAAAATCTTAAATGTGTATCTCTAAATATCTATTATTTTTTCCTCACTCTCTAACTATGCATAGAGTATTTGAAAGTTAATAATCTAAAAATAATATAAAAAGCGGCTGTTTATAGAGTATGAAGACAGACTTGAATACATCTTCAGAAAATAAGTCGTTTGCAATTTAGGGGGTCTTGTACCTCTTGTATTTTTTTTTTGATCCCTTGGATCTTCTAATAAAAAAAAAAAGAGCTTGAAATGCAAATGCTTTTAGCTTAAATCTGAGCAGTACAGTAAGAGGTAGTGTGAAGAATACCTCTAGTCTATAAGCTGTATTAAATAAAAGCAGTCAGTTCCAAGCTATCGGGGATACTGGAAATTTTATTCAGTAATCAGTACAGCACAAACAGTACCTGAGAGTTGGGGATCATCTTGTCAGTGGACTCCAATCATCAGAACTAAAAAGACCTGACCTCCCTATTCCCTCCACATAAGAGTTTGCTTGCAAGCCATTCTGCATTTCCATAACCAAATATTATCATTTCTTGCATTTAATTATATATCAATCTCATCTCATGCAATCAACTTAATTTGTAATAGCTTGAAACAATAGAGAAACTAAACCACTACAGACTTGCAGAATTTCACTATAATAGAACCTCCTTTCTGAACTCCAAGTATTTCAAGTAAACAGATGAATGAATTAGATGTTGGAAAAGGCACTACAGTTATCATTCAATTTCTTTTCTTATAATCGCACTGCTCTGTTCTTACCCAAATCTTGAAGAAATAGAGTCAACAGAGTCAAGACATCTCCACTGGATAGGGAGCTGGTGTCCAGCATCAGAAGAAGCATTAGATCATTGATCCTGCAGTAACTGCAAGGATTATTCTATCAATTCTCCGGAAACAGACAAAAGTATTCAATTATTGGCGATAAATCAAGGACTCAGCCTGAAGCCATAAAAAAAAAATCACATGTTTATCAGTTCATGATAGCAGATATGCATCACTAGGATATCTAACCTGAAAGTAACTAATTAGGTAGACAAATAAAGTTCCATATTGTGTAATTTAAAAAGTACTTAAGAACATCCTATACATTCAGCTAATCATGTTACAATATGAGTTGTATTACAATGAGCTGTCCACTAGGCCCATCCTCTTAGCATATATCTGCTTGTTCCAAGAGAAATGAAAAAGGAGGCCCGAATGATTGAAATAATTTATAAATGAAATATTACACACCCAGATGAAGTAAAAATTGAAAGCAAATACATTTTAACGTTGACAGAAGATTTCGCAGGGACTGAATGATAGACCAGTTATTACAGAGTATGTAGCCTACCAGAGTAGCATCTCTCAGCAGCTTGAAAATTCCAATGCCATTTGAAATGCTTTACGCTTCAATTTGAGCTGTACTTGTAGCATGTTGTGATTTGGTATCCTGGATAAAAAGAAGATAATTGATTCCTCACTAGCCAAAGATTTATTGGAACTTTCATATCTGGAAATTCTGCACTACATTAAGGAGTACCTGAGGCTGAGGGCATTTGGTCTTAGGGAGTCAGGGTTTGACCTCCCCAATCCCGCAAAAAGGTGTGCTTTCAACCTGATTGCAAAATTTTATAATAAGTTCATAATAGCAAGTTAAATTGGAAAAATGATCACAGAATTGCAATGACCATTAATGATTTAATGCTAGTCAAGGTACAATTACTAAAGTCTAAGCTTTTCCGGGGATATTTTGTCTAATATATTCATTGATCTACCACCAAAAAAAAAAACATGTCTAACAGGCTGATAGAGGAACATTATAGCTCTATTTTCATCTATAGCCTATGGCATTAGCTCTGCACTGACCTTTGTTTTGATGAAATAAATCCAACAATGTAGATGGTATAGTTGCTAGGGGGTTGAGTTCAATGGCTGAGGATACATGATATCAATACCAATCAGCAAAATTCGTCGCTCATGAAACTGACATTCCATTTTCATTCTTTGCACTCCTCGATGGAACAAGTCTTAAATGATTGGGAAAGAGAGAGACTCTCATGCTTAAGATAACAGGTATGCATCCCACATTATATAGCCTGAAAGCCAGCCAACCAATTAGACAAACAAGCTAATCCCAGTTTAAATAAATATAAATTTGAATGTTACAAAAAGGGATTGGCCTAATTCAGCTTACCATGGATGTTAGTATATGATATTGTAAATGAAAGCTGTCCAGAAGGGTTTTCCACCCACACAACTTCTACAGAGGAGGTGGAAGTCTGAAGTAAAAGAGGGCCACAAGGAATAAGACCTTAACGATGATGGAAATTAAAATATTCTGATATGACATTAAACCATGTATATTGAAGGAAATCTACCTTTTCAGTTTCAATACAAGAATTTTGCTGAATGGAAGACTACTACAAATTGGGGTGCGGCGTGCCTTGCCATTGCGTCGGCACTTGACTTTGCCTCTTTAGTAAATCCATAGATGCCTATCAAGTAGCAATTATAAAAAGTGAAAGAAAATGAGCAACAAGGTTAATGTAGAAGAGATTAATTACCAGAATATTGGAGTGGATGAGATTGGCAGAAGCTAGCTAGCTCCTCATTCTACGGTCACGTTCATAGCCAATTGTGATGTTTGGGATGTGAGAGATCTTGTTAAACCCCTCATTTGTCGGGGCTGGCTCCTCACCATAAGTGGTCCACCGAATATTGTTGCCTCCATAGTACACAGAACGCAGAATTGGACTATCCACAATGGTCAAACTCTTCAGTGGTGTCTTCCATAGGAACTCCGGCAAAGCTTTTAGTTTTTCGCATCCCCTCACTTCTAAGGATGAAAGGCATGGCATTATCCTAATATTCTGGGAATCCACTCCTTCCCACTCTTCCCATTGATAGACGTCACAGAACGTGAGGTGTTTTAACTTTGGGAATGAAATAACCTCCGATGACAATGATGATGATATTCGATCTATCCCCAGAAACTCAACACCCACCTTTTGCAGTTTACCGTTGAAACTTATATCCAGCGATTCAAGGAACGACAGTGTCCCCAAAGCAGGTAAAACCTCAATTTGCCTGATGGAAAGAATAAGCCACTTCAAGTTTGGTAAAGACATGAGCCAAGTGGGAGTCGAGGTAGCCCCATAACAGTGAAGGATGCTTAATGATTCCAAATCTGGATGTGGTTTTAAAGCATTCAGTATCGCTCCTTCGTTTTCGAGCGTCGGTGCTCCGTACCAGTCGAAATTAAGTTCCAAGTGACGGAGGCGTTTCTTATTCAACCGTGCTCTCAGGGCCCCACCCAGAGTTTGCAATGAGGATCCCGAGTGTAGCATGGAAAGAGCCCCTTGAAGCTTGTCCAAGTTTTCCAGATCCTCCAACCGCAATCCTTCTCTGATATCGTTGTTCACGTGAAACTCATCTAGTGTTTCCAGCCATTTCAATCTACTAATACCTTTTGAATTTAGATGCCAACAACGCTTTACGTAAAGATGCTTCAAATTGATTAACTTCCTCATATCAGGCAATTTTACGAGATAATAGCACCGAACAAGCCGCAAGGTTTGTAGATTGTACAAATCACCTATTTTGTCCGGTAATTCCGTAAACAAATTATGTGATAGATCAAGATACCTCAAGTGTAGCAATTCACCAACCTCTTTTGGAACTACTACGAGGGAGGTATCACTCAAATTTAAAGCCCTAACACGTTTCAATTGTGAAGTTATAAACTCTGGCTCAATACTATAAATTGTTGAAGTAAAAGTAGTGAAGGTACGCAAATTTCCACAATTTTGAGAAGAAAGGATGCTAAATATACCCTGAGATGCACACATCAGGGTGAAGTGACGAAAATTGTTATTGTTGGAAAGCTCCATCATCTCATCAGCAACCTTCACCTCCATACTAAAACATTCTTCCAGGGTCAAGTACTGTAAAAGGTCATGCATAATATCATGCATTTTGCAATGTGTAACATTCCCATCATCATCTTTCATAAAATCTTGGAAGAAAGACCTCGTTACTAAGTCCTCAAAATATGTTTGACCAACCTCTTCTTTTTTCTTTAGCTTCTTGTATAAATAATTTTGTGACATCCACAACTCAATCAAAACATTTTTATCAATCAAATGATCTTTCGGAAAAGTAACACAATACAAAAGACAACGTCTTATGGTTGGAGGCAAATCATAATAACTTAACAATAATGGTTGAAAAACCTCCTCCGGAAAGCTTTTTAATTCCCATATGGGACTTTTTAATGCATCTTGCCATTCTTTTTTTGTTTTCTTACGGCGCATGAGACAACCTAAAGTCTTCGCAACAAGAGGTAAACCTTTACACTTCTTTACAAACTCTTGGACAAACATTTCAAACTTTTCAAACTCATCTTCCCTATCAAGGAAGGTAATGTGATTGAACAGCAACCGAGTGCACTCTTCACTTAATGCCTTCAAGTGAATCATTTGATTGGTCGCTCCCATTACATGAGCAACCTCCTCTTTTCGTGTGGTTACCAATATTTTACTGCCTGTGGCACCCTTAAGCAAGGGTTTGATTAATTCTTCCCATTGACTATATTTTGGGTTCCACACATCATCTAGCACGAGGAGAAATTTTTTTCCCTTGATTAATTCTTCTATGCGTACCATTAAAGGGTCTAACTGATTTGAGTTTGGAGTATTGCTCACATTATCAAGCCTTTCTATGATGGCTTTAGCAATCTGAATCACTTCAAAAGGGTCTGAGACACAGACCCATATCCTCTTCTCAAAATGGGCTTTCACCTTGTCATCATTACAGACTCGTTGACAAACAGTTGTTTTCCCTATCCCTCCCAACCCTATTATAGGGATGATAAGAGG
Source organism: Rosa rugosa (assembly GCF_958449725.1). Taxonomy (NCBI): domain Eukaryota; kingdom Viridiplantae; phylum Streptophyta; class Magnoliopsida; order Rosales; family Rosaceae; genus Rosa; species Rosa rugosa. The sequence goes on along the minus strand of NC_084820.1, from coordinate 51,652,970 downwards.
AACCCTCCTCTTATGGCTACTACTCTCATCTAGCAACTTGACTACTAAAAGGTCAATTTCTTTTTCTCGACCAAAGGAATTGTCATTAACAAGAGAAGAAGTTTGTTGTCGTCGAGGTGGTTTAGGTGCTTTTTTTGCCTCTTGAAAGTTATAAAGTTGTCTTTCATTAGCAATCTGAGTTAACCTTTCGTTCAGGCTTTGTATTTTGACCGCAATGTCGCGACGATCAACTACTCGATTGATTGTATTGACTGGATGATGAACTACTTGATGGAGTATATAGACCGGACGATGAACTACTTGTTTGACTCGACAGCAAGAAAAGCAAGAAGGAAAGGGGAGAAGTACCTTCTCCTTAGTACGAGCAGTTTTGATAATTCCCCCTTTGTTTGAATCCTTTGGAATCTCCAAAGCCTCCGTTGGGTTCACACCTTCTTGTTCATCCAGTAATTGCTGCTTAAGAATTTCTGTGCACCACTCATCCAACACGTCGTCCATCTCATGAGAAACTTGGTTCAGTTCATTCAGCCAATCTCCCACGCTGGCCCCCGTCACTTCGCCCATGCTGGCCTCCAGGACATGTCTCTCCTCTGCATCCTGAAGCACAGCTCTGATAAGTTTCAAATTGCGGGACAGATTTGCGACTTCATCATCAACACCTGTCACCAGCTTCAGCTCTCTTCCGATTTTGTTAATGGTGACCGAAGCCAAACGCTCCAGGAGTAGATTAACGAGTGTTTCAGCCATGAGTTTGAAATTGATTGGAGCAGAAAGAGAAATATGAGAAATATATAGAAGTAACAAATGCAGAATGGATGTGCTATCCTCTTTGAGTCTTTGCTGTAGCCACTTTATATGGACATAATTACTCTCGAGATTCCCTAGCTGAAAATAATGACTTCTTCATTTCAAAAAAATAATAATAATAATAATGAATTCTTCCTCGCACCCAGCTGGGTCGATTGCAACTTCAACCACCTAGCTTTTTTTTATAGGCAGATTATGAATAAAAGTAATTATTTCTGCTGTCAGCAACTTTTAGATTTTCTCATCGGGTCCATATTAGGTCACAATATTAATTCTCCGGGAATACAATTAACTAGCTGGATTTGGCACATTCAGTTGTCCAGCTTGCACAGTTGTATTATGCGTTTGTTTTTGTTTTGATGACAATATTATTCGTTTATTGTTCCTTCTTATCGTTTCAATTTTATAATGGCTGATGCGATGTGTAACACGCAACAACAATTTATCAAATACGTCGACACAATTATGGACTTTTCAATCCCATCCTTTTACCATAAGACTTTCTAGAACTGCAGTTTTGAGTAAACGATGATTGATTTTAATTAAACTTAGGGCGCATTTGGATCCTGTGATTTCAATATGGAGATTTGGATTTTAGCCTTCCAAATAATGGCCAAAATATTAAGAGTCATGGATATATTGATAGTTAAAAAAAATATTTTAATAGAAATATTGAGAGAATATCAAATATTGACAAAAAATTTATCAAAGTTTTGGATAAAAGTGATATGATTAGTTAAAAATATATTAAAAATAAAATATCTAGAAAAATGTTAAAATTGTAAAAGTAAAATGGAGTCTACACCTCCCCCTGATCCTTACATCAGTCAAGAGAGCTTGGAAAGTCTTCGCATTCCTATGTTTTTCACATGTTTCTCAAATATGGCCTTAGGTAATGATTTGGTAAACAAATCTATCACATTCTCCTCAGACCTTACTTGATTCACTTGAATCTTGAGGAGAGCCTGTTGTTGCTTATTATAGAAAAACTTTGGTGATATGTGTTTTGTATTATCACCCTTGATATAACCTAGCTTCATCTGTTCGATGCAAGCTGCATTATCTTCAAAAATGCAAGTAGGCTCTTCAGTGGTAGAACTCAAACCACTAGTCCCTCTAATATGTGTAATAATAGCCCTTAACCATATACACTCACGAACCACCTCATGTAGAACAATGATCTCAGAGTGGTTCGAGGAGGTAGCAACAAGGATTTGCTTAGTTGATCTCCAAGATATCGCCGTGTTGCCAATGGTAAATACATAACCAGTTTGGGAACGACCTTTATGTGGTTCAGAGAGGTACCCAGCATCAGCAAAACCAACCACAACATTAATTGGGGTTTAGGTGTAGTGGGTGGCGCTTTCGCCATCAACATTTCCTTTAGGGATTATAGTTCCATATGCGGTCCCTATTGTCTCTCTGTAGGGAAAGAACAGTCCCAAGTCAATGGTTCATTTTAGGTATCGGAAAATGTTCTTGATACCATTCCAGTGACGCTCCGTTGGCGCTGAGCTAAATCTAACTAACAAGTTCACTGAGAATGCAATGTCTGGTCGAGTGCACTGGGCTAAGTACAATAATGCGCCTATTGCACTTAGATAGGGAATTTCAGCTCCCAACACCTCTTCGTCATCTTCCTTTGGACGAAATGGATCATTCCTTGCATCCAAAATTCGACCGATCATGGGAGTGCTAGCAGGATGCGCTTTGTCCATGTTAAATTGCCTGAGCATCTTTTGGACATAAGCAGATTGGTGGATTAGTATTCCACAAACTCAGTGTTCTAGTTCAAGGCGTAGATAGAATCGAGTTTTCCCAATATCCTTCATCTCAAATTCAGATTTCAAGTAGCTCGCGGTTTCTCTTATTTCATTAAGAGTACATATTATGTTCATATCATCGACATATACAGCTACAATTGCAAATCCGGAACTTATTTTCTTTATGAATACGCAGGGGCATAATTCATCGTTCTTATATCCCTTCCTAATCAAGTAGTCGCTTAGACGGGTATACCACATCCACTCGAATTATTTCAATCCTTAAAGTGAGCGTTTCAACTTAATTGCAAACTCACTCCGTGGTTTAGAGTCACTTGACTTGGATAATGTAAGGTCATCAGACACTTTCATATATATATATATATATATATATATTTGAATCAAGATCCCCATAGAGATATACAGTAACCACATCCATGAGTTGCATTTCCAGTCATTCGGAAACTACCAAGCTAACTAAGTAGCGGAACGTTATAACGTCCATTACGAGAGATATGTCTCCTCGTATCAATTCCAGAGCGTTATGAGAAACCTTGTGCCACAAGGCAAGCCTTGTACCTCAGGACTTCATTCTTCTCATTACGCTTTCTGACAAAGACCCATTTATGTCCTACAGGCTTTACACTTGGTGGGGTTAGCACTGCCGGACCAAATACCTGTCTCTTTGCTAGAGAATCTAGTTCTGCTTGGATTGCTTCTTTCCATTTAGGCCAATCTACTCTTTGTTGACATTCTGCAAAAGAGCGTGGTTCGATATCATCGTGCTCTATGATTTCTTGAGCAACACTGTATGCAAATACATCATCAATGTGTATGGAAGATCTTCCCATCAACTCATACACACTCTCATAATCCATTGAGATTTCTTTGTTCTCTGGAATCATTTCAAACGTCAAAGCGTCCTCCAGTATTGATTTATGGACATAACTATAATCATAGACAATCTCATGAGAGGGATTCTCTATATTGATGATTAATGGATTGGTTTGTGCCTTACTCGCCCTCTTCTTCCTTGGGTGAGTGTCAGTCGAACCAAGTGGCCTCCCCCTCTTCCTTTGGGGAGCCACGGCCTCAACCACACCTCCACTAAGTGTGGTTGCAGCGCCTCTATCTGCGGCGCCGTGCCCCTTGTTGGGGACTTCTGACCTTACAGGCACATTTGCAGTTGGTATATATGACACTACTAGAATAACTTAATCAGACGACAGCCATCAGACGACACATGAATTTTTGTTGTCGTCTAAGTTAGTCAGACGACAGATTTTTTAAACCTGTCGTCTAACATCTACTCATCCAACACATGAACCTTTGGTATATTTGAGAGATTTCAGACAACACTAACAAGAATATGTGTTGTCTGAAAAAAAGAAAAAAAACTCATTTATATTTATTTTTTTCCCACTCAAAACACTCAAAGCCTTTGTGAAAAACACCTGTTTCCCTCCCTTAGCTAAAATTTTAGGTCACTCTCCCTCCCAAATTGCTCTCGGCCTCCCTCTGACTCAATAAAATTTTAGGTCACTCTCCCTGCTCCCAAATTGCTCTCGGCCTCCCTCTGACTCAATATCGCGTTCACCCTCCCGCTGACTCAGTATCGCGCTCAATCCCCCTCACCATCGCTCTCACCCTTAATCCCCCTCACCCTCTCAACCTCATCGATCCTCGCTCTCACTCTCAGCGGCTTTTTCTTACTTGAAGCTCTGATACAACAAGCTCAGCATATAATTTGTAGAAGTAAGGAGATCGAAACGAAGAAGGAAGAGATCAGCAAATTAATTGCAGACCCACTCAGGCAACGATTAAAGCAGAGAGAAGACTCTAGTGTGAAATAGGAGCAACTGGAGTTCGAGAAAGCTGTCAAAGGCGCAAATCAAGGTCCAATTTCATCGCTTTAAGTATCCAATTTCTGAAATTTCCAATTGGGTTTCTCGATTTTGATTGTTGTTGAAAACCTAATTGCATGCAGTTCTGTTTATTGCTTCTGGAGACGACGATACGATTAAGTGCAGAAGCGGTGGGCTTAACTCTCCTCTCCATTTTGCTGCAGCTAAAGGGCACAACGAGGTCGTTTTGGGTTTTCTTTTTTTCTCTTTCTGGGTTTGCTTCCCATTTGAAATTGATGATCGTTTGGTTTTTCTGATTTTGGTCCTTTTCTGGCTTTGATTCAGATTATTTCATTGCTTTTGGAGAATGGAGCTGATGTAAACTCCAGAAATTAATGTGGGCAGGTATGATACTTGGTGTTGTCCTATACTTGTAGTTGTGAGTTTGTTTATTTGATTTTGAGCATTCCAGTCTCTGTTTGAGTTAATTCTGAGATGTGGGTAGTTAGAAAGATTGTAACTTTGTGTGGTTTGATGCATAAATTGGGACCTGGAATTGAAAATTGAAGATCATGATGTGATAATTGGACTCATGCCTTGTAGTTTGCTGCTTGTGTTTGTGAGTTATGTGATGTATATATGCCTTGTGGACTTATGGAGCTGATGTAAATTCCAGAAATTACTGTGGGCAGGTATGATACTTGATTCAAATTCGGATATTGCTGTTTCTTATTTATTGGGTTTCTGAAATCAATTGATACTTTGAATTTTGAAATTGGATGGTTGCTACTTTGAATTTTGAAATTGGATTGTTGCTGCAATTGTTCATGTTTGTAAGTCTGGAATTCCTCTTGTTTCTTAATAGTTAAAACTCAAGTAGCCATTAAGAGTGTACTCGTCCATTCTCTATTTTCCTACTGTTTGGTTATCGAGTACTTCATTTTGATTCTTGTATACTATTATGTTTTATTTAACAGAGATCTGCGGTACCACTTGTCAAGCCTCATAATTTCATGCACGCTGATGATTATTTGGTTTTGGAGGATGGAAGTGGAAGAGTTAAGCTTGCTGGGACCGTGCTTTCACCATCTGTATATGTAACAGGTATGTGTCGTCACTTCTGGACTAAAGAGAGAAAGAAACTCCCATTTTGTATTTTTTTCAGTGTTGAATCTTGTTTTTGCCCGTGGTTGTTTAACTCACTAGTAGTTACAATTGCTTTCTTTTGGACATTAAGATTAAATCTGTATGTCGGGTCCTCGAGGAAGCATTATATCTTTGATCGCATGTTTGTGACATTAATTGAACTGTCCATTTTGATTTGGAAGAGTAAATTTGCTTGACATTATAATACCAATTCACTAAGTTTCAAGCATGCTCATTTTACATTGACGCGCTGATAGGGAATATTGTTGGCTTGCACGGAAAAGAGACCGGTGCAGGTGAATTCTTAGTACTAGATGTTCTCGAGGCTGGCTTACCACCCCAGATTGAGCTGCCACTTAAATCAAGTACAACATTATTACCTCTCTCTCCTTTCTTTTGTGTTTTTTCTTCTTTGCAGTAAAGTTTTCACTTGGACATTTGTTTCTCAGGAAAGTCATAGGAAACTAAAGTCACAGGTGGAGGCATCTGGCACCAACAGCACCAAATACTCTTGGTATGAAATCATATATTTTGCTTGTGTATTTTTGTTAGTCATGTGTTTGATTCAACTTGACATGTTAAAGTTGCTGGTTTCTTGAGATAGGATGAGTTCTCTAATTTGAGACCAATCGCTATTATTCAGCAAAATAAATATGGACATGTTTATATACTTAATCTTCCCATAACGTTCTGTTTGAGTTCTTGTGTTATCAAATTTATACTCATGTTAACGTTATGTTCTTTCAGAGTGTTATCCTTTCACAGATAGGGATCCCTTCCTGATGGAGAAATCTTGGGTGTCATCATTATTGTTCTTACTTCTAATTAAATAAAGAAAGAATGGTTTTGAAACCACCAATATTTGCAGGATGAGCTTTGTAATGGCAGTGACATTGATAAGCACACCTACTAGCATGAGCAGAAAGCAATCCTATGGAGAAGGATGGCTTGATGGTGAATGCTACTGGGTTAAATTAATACTTCAAATACAGGTAGTTTTCTTTCTAGCTTGGTTTGTTATTTTCCTGTTATGTAGTCCAGTTGTTATCTGTTGTTCAATAGTTCAAATTCAATCCAGCCTTACCTGTTGTTCAATAATAGTTGTTATCTTTGAATGTCTTATTATTTTTTTAATAAGAATCGGTGTTCAGTATTTACAACATGACTTGCTTATGATTCAGTATTTACAATATGAATTCCATTGGGCGAGGTTTTTCAAGTAGACCGACCTGATGCATTGAAATTACTGGGATCTGAAAGATAGATCATTCAAATCTCTCAAAGGTTGATTGGTTGATTGGTTACTGGGATCTTATTTATTTGGTTGATTGGTTTTGAATTTCGGTGCATGCAGTTTTGGGTGGTGCAAATGAATTTGGGATGTTCAATTTTGTCTACGTTGGCCCTGTTTTCTTCATACTTATGCAGATAGTTTTAAAAATTCCAGGTTTGGCTGAAAATAATTTCAGTCATCTCCTAACTGGTCTGGGTGCTGGTTTCTTTGCAGTATCTACTGGGTCTCCAGTTGATGTGGTATACATTCTGAAACCTATTAGCCTTAATAATAAGTTTGGTGCTTCTATTTATGATCATAAGGAGGTAAATATGTGTAGCTGGCCTAGAAAGGTATTTTGGTATGGATTTCTGTTTTCTGTGTAGATTTGATACTTCTCAGTTTTGCTGTTTGAAAATTTTTAGTGTTAGAGTTTATGTTTTGGTGAGTAGATAGTTGGTTCTTTGGCATTTTTTTTTTCTCTATCTGATTTCCCTAAACAATATGTAGTGGCTTTTGCAGTGCTCCTAGCTTTGCTAATTCAAGGACATGAGTAGGAAAAGGAGTTTTTCTTCAGCTTCAGAAGGCACTCTTTTAACTTGAAAGTTTGTTGGATAGTTTTCTGAATACTAAGTGCAAACCAATTTGTTTCAGTGGAAGAGAAGAGGGAAGGCATCATATACGCAGCACCATATTGATGCAATCAGAACAGAGTGGGCAAAATTTGTTGTTAAAACATATATGTAAGCAGTATCGCATCTAGCTAGTTAGTACTTGGGTTTAGGAACTTATTTTGGTAACCTTGATATATGATAGACTTGCTATATTAAGGTTGCTTTTGGTTTCGATTGTGGTTGATCCGAATATGAATTTGCACTTTGGTTCCAAAGTTGGACATGACAATGTATGAAACAGATGGCAGTAATCTATGACAATGTGGTATTTTGGATATATGTGTTTTGGACATGGAATTTCATATTTGCAACCAATTGTGAAAGCCAATTTAGACATCAAATATAGGTCAATTGTCTATTGTCTGAGATTCACTCAGACAACACATTTAAAGCAGCAAATAAGTCATGTTGTCTGAACATGCATTCAAACAACATATATAACAAAACTCATGTTGTCTGAACTTTATTCACACAACAGATATAACAAAATCAATGTCGTTTGAGATTCATTTCACTCATCAGATATAACAATAAACTGTTGAATGAGATTCATAAAATGCAACTCAATATGTCGTCTGAGTATTGAGTTAGATGACATATTCCATTTTGGCACTGTTATGGTTAATGCATCTGGTACAACTGAGAAAAATGAGGCATTGTCGTCTGAGATTCATTTCAGACAACAGAGGTATCCCAACAGTGTCGTCTGAGATTCATTTCAGACAACAAAGGTATCCTAACAGTGTCGTCTAAGATTCATTATACACAACATCGTTCTCTTAAAAGTGTTGAGGTAATATAATGTTTCTCAACATCAAATAAATGAACTGTTGTCTGAATGTCTAACAGACAATAGTTTATCCAAATTAAAATAGTCTGGTAATTTTCAGACGACAGTTATGAGCTTATATATGTCGTCTGAATGTAACACAGACAATAGTTTTGAACTGTCGTCTGAGCGAAGTCAATCAGACCACAGGCTACTAGACGATAGCACATTTTTCACTCAGACGACAGTTCAGGAACTGTCGTCTGATTAACTTTGTGGTGTAGTGTGATATCGTCACTTTTGTGATATCAGTAAATGCATCAGGCATCGAATCTGCTATGTTCTTAAGATCGATTATTCTTTTCACTTCACTTTCACATTGTGAAGTGCGGGGATCAAAATGAGACAGAGTGGGGACAAACCACGAAAATTCCTGTCGTACCCTTGGAAAATCCTTTTTCTTATCTCCCCCTAACGACGGGAAGACTGTCTCATCAAAGTGACAATCCGCAAATCTAGCGGTAAAGAGATCGCCTGGCAAGGATTCCAAATAGGGGATAATTGTTGGAGATTCGTATCCAACATAAATACCTAATCGTCTCTGAGGACCCATTTTGGTGCGCTGTGAGGGCACACTAGGCACATATACTGCGCAACCAAAAATGTGTAAGTGTGAAATGTCAGGCTCATATCCAGTTACCAACTGGTACGCAGAAAATGGTTGGCTAGCAGTGGGTCTAAAGCTGCGTGCAATATTGCATAACCCCAGGCAGATATAGGCAGGTTGGTGCGCATAACCAGTGCCCTAGCCACCATCTGTAGCCTTTTGATGGTGGCTTCTGCGAGACCATTTTGTGTATGCACATGGGGTACAGGATGCTCTACATGGATCCCAATAAACATGCAATAATCATCAAATGTTTTTGATCTAAACTCTCCAGCGTTATCAAGCCTTATAGACTTGATAGGGTGATCAGGGTGGTGAGCCCTTAAACGTATAATTTGTGCTAGGAGCTTTGCAAATGCAGTATTTCTTGTGGACAGTAATGCGACATGTGACCAGCGTGTCGAAGCATCCACCAAAACCATAAAGTATTTAAATAGTCCACATTTTGCATGGATAGGTCCACAGATATCTCCTTGTATCCTTTGTAAGAATGGAATGTTTTGTTTTGTATCTTTAAGCATAGGAAGGTCTCGATCCTGTTTTTGCTAAAGAGCAGGCTTTGCAAAATGAGTGATGTGCCTTTGAAATAGTCAATGAGGCATAATGGGAGGGAGGTAGTGCTTCTGGTACTTCAGAAGGCAATGGCTGCATTTGAGCAGTACTAGGACCAACACCTTGTAGTGTGGCGGATTTTTGTCCCATTATATTTTTCACTCAAAAGAAGTGATGTCCTTGTGAGTTTTTTAAAATACAGATCATCATGTCACGACCAGGGTGGCCTAGGCGGTCATGCCAAGGCCTGTATGAGTCAGTGTCCCACATTTCATTGTTGGTGACAGCATAGGATTCAATGATCCGAATAGTGGTGAGGTACAGTCCACTAGATTGACTCATTAGTTTCTCTAAAATGAGTTTCCTTCCACATTCATTAGAGATAATATAAAGATATTCGGTTCCATTCTCACAGTAGGTTTCTATATGATAACCATTGGCACGAATATCTATGAAACTTAACAGGGTTCGATTAGCTCTTGGTGCATACAGAGTGTCTGTGACTTTAAACATTGTGCCGTTAGGCAGCAAAAATTTGGCAGTTCCTCGCCCTTTTATTACTTGTGATGATCCAATCATCGTAGTCGTAGAGGAATTATAGGCTATTAATTCAATGAATAATTGCCTATTCCTTAATATGGTGTGGGTATCCCACTATCAACTAAGCACTCAAGTTCTCCTCGATTCATTCCTACAAGTAAATGGGAGGTATTATTAAATAATTCGAAAAATATATCTCATATTCTTTAGAGTATTTCGATTTAGATAGAAGGATAATCTTTTCATTCTAATCATTTTTCTTGATTTTTCTAGATGTATTGCTTTACATCTTTATAGTGCTATTTCGAACCATGTATATATGTGTAGTAAATAAAATCGAAGAAATTCAATGCTTCAGAAGAAAATCTGAAATTTATTAATAAGCCAACGATAATCAAATCAAGGTCTTGTTCAGAAATCTAATTCATCAAACCATTATTTAAATAAACTTTAAGACTAAGCAATAGTCTAATTAAAAAACAATGAGGCATTAGCCTTCACAAGTGTCTTTGAAAAATAAAATAAATAAAGCAGATCAGTCATAATCTGGAGCATCCATTGACTGAGCAAGTTCCTTGTTGCCATTGCAGTCTGCAATTGTGAGGTTGACGTCTGAGTCATGGCCTCCTTCTTCCATATAGTGAGCCTCTTGTTCTTTAGACTCCCTATACCTCTTGTAAGTGGCTGCTACTCTGTTGCTTGCTTGGCAGTTCTTGTACCAATGCCCAATAACTCCACACTTATAGCATAGTTCATTGCCAACTCTTTCCTTTTTGACTGAAGGGTTCTTGGTGCCTTTTGCACATTGTTTCCATGACCACTAGGGCCAGCACCACCATCTCTGCATCAAACATTGGGAGGGCCTCTGATTACACGCATTTATATACGTGTAATTATATCTAAAATACTAGAATTAAGCTAATCTTCATGTCAATTATTTATGTAATTAATCTATTTTTATTTATTGTGTAGTGAATACGCGGAGTGTGGATTTCGGATGAAATCGTGCGAAAATGGAGCTAATTGAAATTACTGACAAAAAGACGAAATTGTCGACACAGTCAACCATGGTCAATGCAAGTTTGAGAGCGAAACCCAACTAGTTCCTTGACAATATATATGGAAATATTCGAGATTGTGGAAGTGGAGAAGAAAGAAAAATAGAAAAGAAGAAGAAGAAAATTACAGAAAATAAAGAAAAGGTTGTATTAATTGATCATTAGCTTGATTATTTAATACCTCCAGCCATTAACATGCAGCATTAGACCTTAGCTTAATTAAGCTTTACACTTAATTAAGCTTTGGTTTCAATTGAGAAGTCTGCTGCCATCACGTGCCCAAACCATTTCTTCCTTTCTTCTTGTCCACTCCCATACTGACACGTGGCAACCCTACTCCCTTTACTTTGGCCAATCGATCTCAGCCTCATATGGTGATATATATTTATGAGAGAAGGGGGGATACAGACTAGAACGCAGCGCCGCACCAAAACTGGGCAGCCCTTTGGGCTGCTCTCTTTCCTATTCTCCTCCATCATTTTTCCTCTTTTCTTTCTATTTTATTTTGAGATTTGAAGGATTATTCACCCAAAGCTTCAAGGATTCATCAAAGGCCTCTACCTCTACAAGATTCGAGACTTGGGTAATTGTGGGAGTTATAATTCAAGACTAGTCATGCTAGCTTTTTAGCTATTTGTGATTATTCTTGTTTTCTCCTACACTTCTATACTCTTTTCCCTTTGAATTTTGTATCTTTGATGTTCATAATTATGGGTTGTGAGTAATTTCCTTGTTGGGGGTTAGGGTTGTGTGCCCTAGCCCAAATTTTGTGTAAAAGATGTTTAATTTAATGTAATGATGCAATTTTCATATGATGGATACTTATATATATTTTTGTTGGGTTAAAATGCATGTCTAGGGGTCTAGTCAACTCTAGGGTGTGTATTTTGAGCATGTCTAGGACGGAGTTAGAGGCTTGACACCCTCTAATTCCTAAGCTAGAAACCTTCAATTTCGTATTCGAGGGGTTATAATTAGCATGGTGATTTACACTCGTTGCGTGATTGCGTGGGCGGGTCGCTTAGTAGTCTAATTCCTCGATCTCTACGCCTCTTGATGTGAATTAGAGACCCTTGAACCGACTCTAATTCATGTTAAGTGAGTCCCTACGACCCTTGAACAGGAGTAGGAATACCATGAAAGGGAATTTCGGTCATTGAGCCTTGAACCGCCTTGGATACGACTACCGCCAAAATAAGAGATTTGCATCTACATTATATTAGCTTCCAACACATAGAATTTGGGTGAAGGAACCTTCCTAACACCCGACATTCCCATTTATTTGGTTACACCTTTATTAATTTATTTGCATTTTTATTAATTGCTTTACATTTCATTACATTTTGTTAATCTAAAATCAACTCTCAAAATATTGAACTCCAACTCATTGTAAATATTCATCACTAGGCTCTTAGTTTTGATTAGGCTTTGGTGAAAATCAAAGCCGAGCATTGCTAAGACTTGCTACCTTAGATTAATATTTTTATTCTTTTTCTTTTTCTTTTCTTTGTTTGCTAAGTGTCTTTATTTCCGATTACCCAAGGATTGTGGGTTAGCCACTAATCCCCGTGGTACGATAAACTTTGGGCATAATATTTCCCTATCTTGACAATGATACGTACGCTTGCGTAAATGTATATCAAGTCAATGGCGCCGTTTCCGGGGATTAGGGTTTAATAGCCTTAATCCCTTGGTGAATCGGTTCTTTAGGTCACATTAGCATATTTTTGTTTCTTTATTTTGACGGAAAAAAAAAATTGGTTGTTATATTTTGTTTGCTATAACTCCAATTTTATATTTTCTAATTTTTTTTTGGTTACTAATCTTACGTTTGGGAACTCATAGGTGCTTATTTCTTATCATATTGAGTTATGGATCAATGGAGCTATGGATGGGAAGATCCGAGGGGATATGAGCAAGAAAACTTCTATGGTGGAGGTTATCAAGAGTGGAATTCTTATGCAGTGGGTTCTATATCCTCTTACAATGAAACTTGTACTTTGTGTAATTCTCCGTGGCATTCACCTTTTGAGTGCTCTTTGAGATTTGAGTGCTCGGATTTTATGCAAGAGTGTGAGTACAAGATGGGCATGTATCAAGAGACATTTATACCCAATGCATATTCACAAGATGAAGCTTATAAACCTAGGAAGGAAATCGTTGAAGGACTACTAGCTCAATTGCAAGCCTCCCGAGATCTTTTACATGCCTCTCAAGCTAGGATTTCACAAGAGACCATGGTTCTCGAAGCATATCCTCATGAGCAAGTGTATGAGTCTAGGAAGCCTTCTCTTGAAGAATTGCTAGCTCAATTGCAAGCGTCCCAAGCTCGATTGCAAGCTTCTCAAGAAATGCTTATACATTCGAATGAGCGACTTGAAGCTAGTCTTGCACAAGAGCCACCCTTCACCATTTATGAGCATGAATCTTTTTTTGACCAAGTGGAGCCTATTTTGAGAGAAGAAGTACATGTCAAGCATCTTGAGCAAGAGTCGTTTATGCAAATTGAAGATGATTATAGTGATGTTGATGTACAAGAAAGTGAGATTGGTTATGAAAGTTTCAATGCAAGTGGGGTGAGAGACTACACTTCGGAGAAATGTGTGCAATATTGGAAATCTAAGCTTCCTAATGGAGGGGAGATACTTGAAGATGATTCCGAAGAGGAGGATGACTTGTCTAGTGAGGAGGATGCGGAATTTGAAGTAATACACCATAATCCCTTGTTCATCGAGGAGGATGCGGAGCTTCAAGTCATACACCATAATCCCTTGTTCATTGAGGTCGATATTCCCCTAGAGGAAGAAAGTCTTTCAATACTTTGTGATGATGAAGAAATTGAAGAGCCAAGGACTTTCTCTCCTCCCACATCCAAAGTGATCCATCATGAGCTTCCCAAGGTGGAGAGTAGGACATTGAGCACTTACATTCTTAATGAGAGGATTGGAATCAAGGTACTTTTACCTCCCAATCCACCATTAAGTGGTCAATGTTTCTACAATGAGGTGATGGATTGGAAAGAAAATGGAGCACTTGCACTCACCCTTTCCCATCACTCTCAAAAGCTTCTACCACCTATTGTTCCTATGAGCATCATTTCTACATCACTTGAGAATGAGAAGGCAAGGAGATTGATTCATAGAAGAAAAATTGAGAAGAAGAGGAAGATTAAGAAGCTACACTTTTGGCCACCAATTGGAGTATTCTTATGTAGCTCTTGGTTTTGCCTTTATGACACGTCAAAGAGTTCCTTAGCCCCAAATAATAGGGTGGTCGCACTTGAGAAGTATCCACCTTGACAAGGATTACAATCTATGGACCGGCAATGAAGTCCTTAAACAAAGCGCTCGCTAGGGAGGCAACTCTAGCACATCATTGGTATTATTTCTTCTTTAGTAGTTTCTTTTTGTAGTGAATAAAGTTTTTTTGGTCATTTATGGAGGTGTCCGGAGTTGGAAATGTGAAGGAGAATGAGTGTGGCAGTGAGCAGTTTCTGTCCAGAAATTTCAGTTGACTTTGGGTGACTATAGCTTCCATTCTACATGCTATTTTGAGCTAAAATTTTCTCGAACTATTCTGCTATATGTCTATTGTCTTTTGCCAAAATTTGAGCCATTTTCAGTCACTGGAGCTCTAGTTATTTAATGATCAATGCATGAAGGTCAGAACAGAGACAACTACTGTAGAGTGACTTTGAGAAGCTACACCCTCTACATATTAAGTTATTTGGAGCTACAATTTTTCAGAGATGTATCTTCACATGTCCTCTATATGCTGGTAAAACAGTTTTTAATTTTAACCTTCCTAGCTTCTGATATAGTGTTCAAGTGACAGAGGTCAGAAACAGGGCACAGCAGAAACTGCATAACACAACAGTGAGTTTGGAGGCCAACGATTTTTGACTCAGAATTGATTTTCCAGTGAAATTTTAATAGAAGGTATCTCGATGAGTCTACTTTTATTTTCAGTTGGTCTCACTCTCTTTGCACCTCTGGAGCCTGACTTATTGCAGTTTTGGTGACTGAGGGTCAGCAGAAGTCTTTATGACAGATCGGCAATTTTGACCAGCTTTGGTTTTCATCTCAGTTGGAGATAGGTGGCTCACTTTATATGGATAGAAAGCTCTCTAAGTCTACTTTCCATTTCAAGTGGTTTCACTTACTTATCACTTTCTAATTTTGAGATATGAGCATTAAAAGACAGAAAGGTCATTGCTGGAAGTTTTCTGCACTCACTAGTTTTGTTCACTTGGGTTGGTTGGACTTCTTTGCACTTCATTTCATCTTTGGAGGGTAATCTATGGGCAGTCGTGGAGTGTGTTGGAGGTGTCAAAGACCATGGGTTTAATGGAGGACTTTCTATGGCATGTTAGGTTTAATACCACCATGGCCAAAGAAGCATGTGTCCAAAAATATTTACCACTAGATTGCCACTTTGAGCCTGTTTATATTTAGCCTTTTTGTTCATTTGCACCACAAATTCCTACCTAGCCTATACATTTTTATCCTACCATTCCATGGTAGTTGGTGAAGCGATTCGAGAGAATGACTTTATGTTTGAGTACTTCAAAAGAAAGAAAAGTCAAAAGTGTGAGGTTACAAAAGAATAAGTGTGGGGGTGAGTGATTCTGTATAGAAAAGAAAGTTCTCAAAAAAAAAAAAAAAAATTTGTGAAAATTGAAAAAAAAAAATAGAAAAAGAAAAGTAGAAGAAAAAAAAAAAGTTGTGTGAAGAAAAAAAAAAAGTATTACGTAGTATAGTGTGAGTTGTACATTGGGATTAGAGTGAGTGACTTAGCATTCGAAAGCAAAAGTCTTAAATCTCTACAAGAGAGAGTTGCTTCATCGATTTCTATGGACTTTGTATTTCCTTATCCTTAATTTCTTATAGCCACTCGCCCTTAGCCCCATTACAACCAAATAAAAGACCTATTGATCTTGAATGTTGTGAGCTACCTAGCGGAGATGAGATCGAAGAGCAAGCATATAGCGGCGCGTGTTGTGAAATTGCTTTTGAGTGAAACACATATAGCCCCTAAACACTTGAGCTGTAATATTTAGTGAACCTATGTGAGTTTAGTGGGTTATATCAGGTATTCTATATGCCTATTTGATTATGGTGGATTGATTTGACACATGGTCAACACATGCATATACTTGAGCATTTCTCACATGTGCATCTTAATTGCCTCACACATTCAAAAATCTTAAGTTGTGCTTGCATCAACTTCATGGTCATATACATAATTAGTTCTCCGAGGGTTATGGTTGGAAAGGCTAACACCGCACTTTCTTTATGTTTGAGCATAGGTGTTTGTGAGTTATTAGATTTTCAGATTATGTTTCATTTAGTTTGCTTGGGGACAAGCAAAGTTCAAGTGTGGGGGTGTGATTACACGCATTTATATACGTGTAATTATATCTAAAATACTAGAATTAAGCTAATCTTCATGTCAATTATTTATGTAATTAATTTATTTTTATTTATTGTGTAGTGAATACGCGGAGTGTGGATTTCGGATGAAATCGTGCGAAAATGGAGCTAATTGAAATTACTGACAAAAAGACGAAATTGTCGACACGGTCAACCATGATCAATGCAAGTTTGAGAGCGAAACCCGACTAGTTCCTTGATAATATATATGGAAATATTCGAGATTGTGGAAATGGAGAAGAAAGAAAAATAGAAAAGAAGAAGAAGAAAATTACAGAAAATAAAGAAAAGGTTGTATTAATTGATCATTAGCTTGATTATTTAATACCTCCAGCCATTAACATGCGGCATTAGAGCAACTCCAACAGCTTCCCTATAATTTATGTATTATAGGGAAACAAAAATCAAAGCTTTAGCCTCTTTTTCTTTTCCAACTCCAACAGATTCCCTATTTTACAACAATCTCTAAAATCTTCATATTCTTCCATAAAATTTTAGAGTTTGCTGTAAATATAGGGAATTTGGTTTTCTCTTTCCTCACTTTCCCTAAAATAGAGATAGTTATAGGGAATCTGTTGGAGCAAAAGAGACTTATTTTTCCTTAAAGTAGAGAAAAATCAAAATATAGGGAATCTGTTGGAGTTGCTCTTAGACCTTAGTTTAATTAAGCTTTACACTTAATTAAGCTTTGGTTTCAATTGAGAAGTCTGCTGCCATCACGTGCCCAAACCATTTCTTCCTTTCTTCTTGTCCACTCCCATACTGACACGTGGCAACCCTACTCCCTTTACTTTGGCCAATCGATCTCAGCCTCATATGGTGATATATATCTGCTATACATTTATGAGAGAAGGGGGGATACAGACTAGAACGCAGCGCCGCACCAAAACTGGTTTGGGCTGCTCTCTTTCCTATTCTCCTCCTCCATTTTTCCTCTTTTCTTTCTATTTTATTTTGAGATTTGAAGGATTACTCACCCAAAGCTTCAAGGATTCACTACTACAGAAACTAGCTTTGGGGACACGTGGTTCAAAATTACAAGGACACATTTTTAAAAAGATGTCCTTATAACTTTTTAACGACGCCCAGGTTCTAAATTTTTCATTTGTCTAAAAACCGGGCAGGTCATTTCCATTCGATACCCTACGAAACTTTGACTTAACCCTGATGCTCTCTCCTCCCAGCTTTCATCTCTCCCTCGCAGACTCACAGCCGCAGCTATCACTGAGAACCCATATCGATAACCTTCATGGATCTCTATTTGGCAGTCGTTTTCTCTTCTTCGTCTTCGATTAACACTTCTCTGGTAAGGATGAGTCACGTACTTCTCTGGAACTTTCATTATCAGAACTCTCTCTCTACCCCTTGGGCATTCTCGTGTTCTACCTCTAAGAATGATTTCAACCAGGTTTATCTTCTAATCTTGCTTTAATTTCAATTCCGTGCTTCTAGGGTTTAAATCTTTGAACATATTAGTAGCAAGACTGACTTGATTTATGCAATAAATATATTACAGATCTACTTTTTCAAACCGAAATATCGCATCCATTACCCTAATCATCGTATCTTTTGTAATGTCAGAATATTTCCCCCATATTCTAGTTCTCTTAATTTCATACCAAGGATCAGTCGATGCTAAAGTTGCTAAAGAGTCAACATTTAAAACAAGGACCAACGAGGGGAACTGTTGGTAATGATTCTAATGAACCTTAGTCTACAAAATCAAAGAAAACTTACTGTTATACATCAGAATTAAGTTATAAGATGCTGCTAAAACTCAAAGTCTTTTTTATTGTTACTTAAGTTGTATAAAAATTGATGATATTTCTGGAGTTCGTGATCCCTTAATTTGGGTTCGAGGATCTGGAATGCTAGATTTCCCTCTCTTGATTGATAGTGTTTTACTGTTACTATGTTTTCATGTTCATATATTAGCTTAGGTTTCTGAATCGAAGCTGCAACACTCATTTTCCAAATGCTGACTGATGCATGAATTAGTGTGCAGACCATATGGTTACAGAATAAACTACCACGGCCAGGCGGCAATGATGAAAATTGACAAAGAAAATAGTAATCTTGACATCAGGATTGAAGCTTCACATTGTGTCACCAGGTTAGTGTAATTAACTATATCATCGTGTAATTGTACATTACATATAGGTTTATTGTGTTGCAGTTTTTGCTTGTCTATGGTTTTATTTTAGGTGCTTGGTTTTATTTTGATTTGTTTATTTTTTATTTTATTTTTTTATCTATAATATTGTTGGTAGCACAACCTTCTAACTCGGTTCTGTTTTGAAATTTTTGTTTCTTGCTTCATGATGGTAGCTTGTAGCCTTATTGTTAGAGTAACGGATACAATATGTTTCTTTTTTTCAGATTGTAACCTATATAATAATGGATGGAGACTTGGTTTGCCCTGCAAAGATGGTGCAAAGATGGGAAGATCTGTAGAGGTATCCGGAATTGTTGTTTTTCCACTATTTGATACAGATATGCTTTTCATTGATGTATTTGTTGCTTGCTCTGTACTACGTTTTGTAATTTAATCGATTAATAGTAGTGTTATATTGCTCACTTGCACTAATGTAAAACTTTTTATATCAGGTTGAGGACTAGCAAAAGAAAGTTCAAAAAGCCAGTAAAGTACATTAACTACCGGGATTATATACGGTAATTACTTTTGCCTATGTCCTAAGTTTGGGATCATACAGATTACATTTCAAAATATGACTGCTTTATAGGGGCAAATCACATAGTTCCAGATGGAACTTTGTTTTGCTTCTTTCTTTAGCCTCTGCCAAAAGTGCATGATTTGCCTTAAGAAAATCTATCTTAGTTATTATGGTATAGGTGATATGTGGGCGGAGTTTCAAATAAGTTTATATCTTAGAAAATGGAATCAATAATACTGTGGTATGTTATTTATGCAATTGAGGACTTTCTATGAAAAGGCTAGAAGGTTTATGGTGCCATGCCCTCTACTTATTACGTTCTAACTCTTGCTTGTGTTTCCAAACAACTGATGTTGTACATTCTTTCACTAATAATTATGTTATAGGTGCTTACTGTCTCCAACTGTGTGTGATTCAAATTCATTTATATACGTGTGGGAATTTGATTTCGTCTACCCCTAAAGAAAATGCAGTAATATAAGTTCTCTTCTTAGTCAAATTGAGTGGTAAAACATATATTTCTTCTCTGTTAATTGATAAACTGCAATTTTGACAAGATTGGACAACTATCTACAACAATATTGTTGATTTTCTGGTATAGGTCTTGTGATTGAAGATTGAATTTTCTGCTTTAGTCATATCGTTGCTTTTCTGAAACTATTGTAATATAGGTACTTCTACCCATCAATTTTAGCTTCATGAGTATCAAAAACTAAAAAGACATGCTAAGTACCAGCTTGAGTTTCTTCAGGTGTTTCCTCTTTGTCATCAGTCTATTTACATGTTCCACGCGCATGATGCTCCTCTAGGTAACTACTACTACAACTGTCTTTTTGTACAATGATTTGAGTTTGTTATTTGATCTTTTTGGTAACTTTTTCAGTTTTATAGATAAACTACATTTAGGTGGTTCTAAACTTCCAGTGCTATCTGATCATGGAAGTCCTACTGTAGGTGCAGGGTTCCCCTGTACATTACTTAATGAATGTTGTGCTATTTGTTTTCTTTACATAAAGCTATGTACATTTGTATGTTGTGTTCTTGTTGTAGGTTGTCCAGTGTATTGATGTTTATTTTTTTTCGTTGCAGGTGTAGGCATTTGAATTAGTACGTTGCTTCATGCTATGAATAGATTACATAAGATTAGAATGTATAACTAGGAATTAGTTGCTACAATGTGCTTGTAGTCAAGTATATTGTAATGAGTAATAGCATTTGTTTTGGGATTGTAAAGATGATTTTTATGTAAATGTCTTTTTTTCCTTTCAAGGACATTTTTTTTTGTGTGTTCTATAATAGATATAAGGACGTTTTTTTAGTGTCCTAATATACATTAGATGACCATTTTCTCAGATTTAACGACACTTGAAAAGCGTCCTAATATACATTAGAGGACGCTCTTCTAATGTCCTTAAAGACATTAGAGGACGCTTTTTTAGTGTCCTTAAAGACATTAGATGACGTTTTTCTAGCGTCCTTATAAACATTAGATGACGTTTTTCGGACGTCCTCGTAAGCGATTTACAATGACTCCTTGATAGATGACGTTTTTTTTGCGTGTCATCTAAAGTTTTTGAAGAAGTTTTTCGAACGTCCTAAAATGCTTTTTTTGTAGTAGTGATTCATCAAAGGCCTCTACCTCTACAAGATTCGAGACTTGGGTAATTGTGGGAGTTATAATTCAAGACTAGTCATGCTAGCTTTTTAGCTATTTGTGATTATTCTTGTTTTCTCCTACACTTCTATACTCTTTTTCCTTTGAATTTTGTATCTTTGATGTTCATAATTATGGGTTGTGAGTAATTTCCTTGTTGGGGGTTAGGGTTGTGTGCCCTAGCCCAAATTTTGTGTAAAAGATGTTTAATTTAATGTAATGATGCAATTTTCATATGATGGATGCTTATATCTATTTTTGTTGGGTTAAAATGCATGTCTAGGGGTCTAGTCAACTCTAGGGTGTGTATTTTGAGCATGTCTAGGACGGAGTTAGAGGCTTGACCCCCTCTAATTCCTAAGCTAGAAACCTTCAATTTCGTATTCGAGGGGTTATAAGCATGGTGATTTACACCCATTGCGTGATTGCGCGGGCGGGTCGCTTAGTAGTCTAATTCCTCGATCTCTACGTCTCTTGATGTGAATTAGAGACCCTTGAACCGGCTCTAATTTATGTGAAGTGAGTCCCTACGACCCTTGAACCGGAGTAGGAATACCATGAAAGAGAATTTCGGTCTTTGAGCCTTGAACCGCCTTGGATACGACTACCGCCAAAATAGGAGATTTGCATCTACATTATATTAGCTTCCAACACATAGAATTTGGGTGAAGGAACCTCCCTAACACCCGACATTCCCATTTATTTGGTTACACCTTTATTAATTTATTTGCATTTTTATTAATTGCTTTACATTTCATTACATTTTGTTAATCTAAAATCAACTCTCAAAATATTGAACTCCAACTCATTGTAAATATTCATCACTAGGCTCTTAGTTTTTATTAGGCTTTGGTGAAAATCAAAGCCGAGCATTGCTAAGGCTTGGTGCCTTAGATTAATATTTTTATTCATTTTCTTTTTCTTTTCTTTGTTTGCTAAGTGTCTTTATTTCCGATTACCCAAAGATTGTGGGTTAGCCACTAATCCCCGTGGTACGATAAACTTTGGGCCTAATATTTTCCTATCTTGACAATGATACATACGCTTGCGTAAATGTGTATCAAGTCAGCCTCCACGGCCCATACGACGACCCCCATGTCCTTTTCCACGTGGTGCATTGTTTCCACGTGGGTAGGGATCAGCACGTCCAACCCCATTTGCATTGGGGTTCTTTCCACCTTTCACCTTGCAATAGTTATCCTCGGGAATTTTCTTTGTCCCAACGGGTCTGACATTGTTGTTCAAAAGAACATCATTATGTCTTTCAGCCACTTGCAGTAGGTTGATCAGCTTATTGAAGGTTGTGATTCTTTAATACTCTAGCCTATACTAGTTCGCTAGTATAAGTGCTGAAGTAGGAAAAGTGGATAGAGTCTTCTGAATCATATCATCTTCTGTGAGTTCATTTCCACATAAATTGAGGCGTGCCTTTAGGCGAAACATGTCCTTGTTGAAGTCATTGACCCTTTTGTAGTCAAGCAAGCGGATTTCATTCCACTGAACGGTCAGTTCTAGGAGTAAAGTGTCATGAATGTTCCAAAAACGTCCCTTAAGGGTATCCCACAGTTCTTTGGGTGTCTTACTGAAGGTACACCCAGCGTAGGCTAGGATCAAAATGTCGCCTTGGAAACATTAAGGCACTTGCTTCACCTTGTTAGAAAGTCCATCGTCTTTGGGGTCGGTGGGAGTTTCGATGGTGGCAGTGTAGTCTTTTGCCACAAAGGCGGTTTCTACATCAGAAACCTAACGATGGTACTCAGAAGGACTTGAGTCCAAAATGTCAAATTCAGGTCGAGTTGGATCAGCCATCTACATAAATAAGAGAGAAGATATATAAATTACGCAGTCATAAAGACATCTACGTGAATTATTTTCTAAGGATATGAATTAGATTTCAAGACCAAGATTCGTAATGGTCACGTTTTTTCGATGCTATGTGAAAATATTTTATCACGGTAATTATGTATTTATAATGCGCATGAATTTTCATTATCAGGGCAAAACTCAATTTATATATAACATGCTAAATAAAACAATTATTAAAAATAAAATTTCATAAATAATATATAACAAAATATATGCTACACATAATAACAGCAATAATATAGCATGCTCAAATTTCTACGAATAATAAAACATAGATAAAATAACAAGGCATGATAAAAGGATCAATATTATCTATCTATATATGCTCAAAAGTTCTAATTGTAAATAATTAAATTTACCGGAGTATGAAATTAAATAAATAAAGGAGAACATACTTGGTTTCGAGAAAATAACGCGCATGTTGATGCAGGCGTGCGTAGTGATGTTTTTGGGCTTCTGCTGGGCCTGCTGATTTGGTGGGCTGAGAAAGCTGCGTCGCTCGGATGCTGGTGTGGCGCACAGGGAACAAGACTGCTGCAACACGTGGGCTGGGTCAGAACGGCGGCACAGCTTGACAGATCTTGGTTTTTTTTTTTTTTTTTTCTTCTGGTGTCGACGGGAAAAAGAAATAAAAAATTTAGGGTTTTTTTTTTTCTTGGCTATTGACTCTGAGCGTGCTGATAACGTGTAAAAGTAAAATGAGAAAATTAATCTACTCATTTCATTAGATACCCTTTATATAGGGTGAGGATTACAATGGTAATAGCAATTACAATAATGACAATAATGGATGATTGAGCTGTAACCGCTAATTCCCTAATTCCCTCTTCGTCAGTTACTTTGACGAATTGACGAAGACACATAACATGTTTTTCCTTTAACAAAAATTAATATAGGTGCTTTTAAAAAATAGATCTTTTGAGAGAATATTAAAGATATCGAGGATACTTTAGTTCGTGCTTTCAAATCCAAATCAGTCTATTTGAGTGCTTCTTTTATCAGGTACTTTTATTTTATTTTATTACAAGGAGGGCTAAAAGCCCGAAAAAACTAACTAAACAAGAAGAAGTCTCGGTCTCAGTAGATCCTCTTCATCTTCTTTGAGTCTTCCCTTATTATATTTAGGCGGTTCCTCAAAAAAGTGTTGTCCCAAATTCAAAGTATGTCCAAACTAGGCCTCATCAACGGGCCGGGCCTTACTACATTTTAAAATAATAACGGGCCAGGCCGGGCCGGGTTTTATTGTAAATCGAAGGATCTAAGCCCGTCCATATAAAGCGGGCCTTGCGGGCTTTATTTACAAATAAATCTTTAAAGATACTAATTTTTTTATAAACCTATATTTATATATCATACACTCCAAAAGAGCAACTTCTATCAATTCAAAGAAAATGAGAAAACTAATCGTTGGATGTGATCATTACAATAAATTATGAGTGTGGTAAAAAAATTTAGCCAATTTCACCATATTTTCGAACCCGATCGAATTGGTCAACCGTCGTCACTTCTATGTCTTCTTGGTTGACCGATGGCGTGACAACCGCGAAACGTGCTTATTTTTTTACATCACTTCTATAAATATTCCATCGATGGATATGCGTGGACATAAGATAAAAATTTCAATTTTATTTATAAAGATGTTGACCTATACCAATTTGTCTCCTAAAGTTGTATGACTTATATATTGCATTTAAATTGTTGAGGTTCACTCTAAAGCAACCATGAAGTGGAAAATAAATTTAGAGAAACCAACCGCTCGATAGAGAGGTTGTAATGTTTTATGGTGGTTGTAAAAAATCCAGCCAATTTGGTTCTCGTTTCGAATTCGATCAAATAGGTCAAACTTAGTTACTCTTATAAACCTATATTTATACATCATACACTCCAAAGAGCAACCCCTATCAATTCAAAGAAAATGAAAAAACTGACCGTTGGATGGGATTATTACAATAAATTATGAGCGTGGTAAAAAATTTAGCCAATTTCACCATATTTTCGAATCCGATCGAATTGGTCAACCGTCGTCACTTGTATGTCTTCTTGGTTGACCGATGTCTTGACGACAACGAAACGTGCTTATTTTTTCACATCACGTCTATAAATATCTCATCGATGGATTTGCGTGTACATAAGATAAAAATTTCAATTTTAATTACAAAAACATTGGCCTATATCAATTTGCCTCCTTAAGTTGTATGATTTGTATATTGCATTTAAATTGTTGAGGTTCATTATAAAGCAACCATGAAGTGGAAAATGAATTTAGAGAAACCAACCGCTCGATGGAGAGATTGTAATGTTTTATGGTGGTTGTAAAAAATTTAGCCAATTTGGTTCTCGTTTCGAATTCGATCAACTAGGTCAAAATTAGTTATTCTTATAAACCTATATTTATATATCATATATTCCAAAGAGCAACCCCTATCAATTCAAAGAAAATGGAAAAACCGACTGTTGGATGAGATTATTACAATAAATTATGAGTGTGGTAAAAAATTTAGCCAATTTCACTGTATTTTCGAATCCGATCGAATTGGTCAACCATCGTCATGATATGTAGAATATATATATGCACATAATCTATATAGAAGTATGAGAACTTCCACACACATATATATAAACACACACACACACACATATATATATATTTATAAACACACATATATATGTGTGTGTGTGTGTGTTTGTATATATATATATATATATATATATATATATATACACAGAAAGGTTCTGAAGAGGATATCCGCAATCCAGAAAAAGTGTGGACGTCCGGCATTTCTCCACGATCAAGCTCCGACTGCGGCGCGCCTCTTGCCTGACCGAGGCCAACGGCATCCCAGACCAGTTTGCAGTGAAGACGAATGCCAAAGAGATCGAGATCGGAGGTCTGGGCAGCGTGGTCGCCTGCAAAGTGGTAGTCCGATCAAGGTCGACTGAAAAGTGGTAGCTGACGAGTCCACCCGACTGCAAACTGGTCCGGGATGTCCAGAGGGTTCGTCCTGCGACCGCAGCGCAGCCATCGCCGCCTTCTCGATGCCAGAAGAGGGACGTCCGAACTTTTTCTGGGTTGCGGACGTCCTCTTCAGAACCTTTCTGTATATATATATATATATATATATATATATATATATAGGGCTAAATACTGTTTAGTACCCTGTAGTATGAGACCAACATCGATTCAGTCCCTCGACTTTCAATTTCATCAAAAACACCCCTGCAATATCATCTTCTCATCCAATAGGTCCCTCCGTCGGGATTCCGTCAATTTCAGACGTTAACTCGTTGACGTGGCGTTCCAACTCAGCAAAAGTGGGGCCCACATGGAAGTTAAATTCCCAAAATGACCCTAGCTCTTTAATATCTTATTCTGACTCCCTAACCCTCGCGATCTTCTCCCCCTTCTTTTCTTCTCTTCTTCTTCGTTTCTGCTCAGGCTCTCAGACAGCCGCTCATCCCACCTCCGCCGCTCCCCACCGACAGTCTGGCGCGACCTCGTCTGCAAAGCCACTCAAATCATCCTCGTCTGCTCTGCCTCCGATCCTCAAATCCCTAAACGCCGACGCCGATCTCGCCCTCCCAATTTCCCAAACGACTCCGACTCAGATTGGTAATCAGACCCCACTTCTCCACCTCAGACCCACTTCTCCACTCTTGTTAAAGGATAGCGTGTGTGGAACAATCATGGCCACTAGAGAAATTGGACCACTGCAGAGCATTGAAGATCCGGTTTTGCAATCTGCACTGTGGAACAATCCGGTTTTGCAATCTGCACTTTGGACACGAATTGGGTCGAGCGGCGGCCCGAGAAGGTGGTGACGAGGTCTGACTTGGGCGGAGGGCAGAGAGAGGAAAAGGAGGTTGGATTGGGAGCGGCGGCGGGTTTGGGCTCCGTGCGCGGCAGTTGCGGGGGTAAAGGTAGGTGGGTGGTCCATTGGTTGCTCTGAC
Organism: Rosa rugosa; assembly: GCF_958449725.1. Classification (NCBI taxonomy): domain Eukaryota; kingdom Viridiplantae; phylum Streptophyta; class Magnoliopsida; order Rosales; family Rosaceae; genus Rosa; species Rosa rugosa. Next base: position 51,626,302 of record NC_084820.1, on the reverse strand, counting down.
GGGTCTGGTGCTGAGATTTGAGGGACTGATTGGTAGGTTTCGTACGGCTTGGTCGCTGTGATTGATGCGGCGGCGTTGACGCCATTTTGAATTTACAGAGAGATAGAGAGAAACAGAGGGAGAGATTATGATGGGTCAATAATTAAGAGAGGTTTTGGTAGGGTTTGGTGGAAGGAAGAAGAAGAAGAGAAGGTGATGATGAGGAGGCCATTGGATATGGCAGAGATTACAGAGAGAGAAAAAGTGAAAAAAGATTGAGTTTTTAGAGAACCTGCAAACACAAGCCAGAGAACAAAACACGAGAAGGACGATGAAGTGTGTTTAAACTATTATACAGATATATATATTGTTTTTGTTTTCAACATAACAATACTCTGCAAGTAGTCTGGTGGTTGAAGTTTTTATTTTCATATGTGTTGGGGTGGGTTCGAGGCTCCCCAACCTCAAAGTCAGAAGTTTATTTTAGATTTTTCCATATCTGATTGGCCAGGGTCATTTTGGGAATTTGACTTCCATGTGGGCCCCACTTTTGCTGAGTTGCAACGCCACGTCAGCGAGTTAACGTCTGAAATTGACAGAATCCCAACGGAGGGACCTATTGGATGAGAAGATGATATTGCGGGGGTGTTTTTGATGAAATTGAAAGTCAAGGGACTGAATCGATGTTGGTCTCATACCACAGGGTACTAAACAGTATTTAGCCCATATATATATATATGCAAGCCTGCTCACCTAAGGGACAGTTTTTAAGGGACTGTGAGGGACAAGTGAATCTGACGGCTGAAAATAAATGCACAGTTTTAAGTTATAATTTCTACTTTTATATTTAATACATGTGGTTAAGATGCATTTGTCCCTCACAGTCCCTTAACACTGTCCCTTAGGTGAGCAAATCTGTATATATATGTGTGTGTTTATAAATATATATATATATATAACACACATATATATAATAGTTTATGGGCTTTTACGGGCCGGGCCTAGCGGGATTTTGGCGGGCCGGGCCGGGTTTTTGCAGGCTTTTTGACGGGCCGGCCCTCTACCTACCAAGGCGGGCTTTTGGCCCTGCGGGCCTCCATCGGCCCATTTGATCCGCGGGCTTTTTGATGAGGCCTAGTCCAAACTGTGTTAAACCATCTACAAACTTGTTACATTCTCGATAGATATGCATTATCGTGCAATTACAATCCCTGAACCAAAGAGCTTTGCAAACTGTGATGATGCCATGGAGGGGATGGGTATCATCCCACTCCCCTTTAATCCAATTAACCACAAGAGAAGAACCAGACTCAACCATAATATAGGTAGATATTTCGTCCTAAAGCCATTTTCAAAATGAATACACAATTCCCATAGTGTTAGAGGTCGAAGTGCCTTATCTAAATACAATAGGCGCACTATTGTACTTAACACAATGCACAAGATCGGGTATTTCATTCATGGTGAACTTGTTATAACTCAGCGCCAATACAATGCCATTGGACTGGTGGAAAGACTATCTTTCAATACCCAAAAGATATGATAGATATGGGCATGTTCTATCCCTGCAAAGAGAAAACCAAAAACCCGATATGGTGGAATCGGACCCCACAATCGAAGAACTGCAGCTGCTGCCACCGCCGGCTGACGTTCTTCGTCCCTCCATCAAAATTTGAGTGATGTTTTGATGAGTTTTGTTGATGTCGATTTTCTCTTTTATCTGTACAAAGGTAGTTCCCAAACTTGTTATATCTTTACCATGAGAAACACTGCGATATCTTGGAGACCTACTAAACAGATATTTATCGTTACTTCTTCGAATCATGTAGAGATTATAGCTCTTCATGAAGCAATTCGTGAATATATATGGCTAAGATCCATAATTGGGCATATTTGAAGTACTAGTGGTTTGAAGTTTACCACAGATAAACCTACGAGCACTTATGAGGATAATGCTGCTTGCATTGAACAAATGAAGCAAGATTACATCAAGGGATACAACACCAAGCATATATCACCTAAATTCTTCTAGAATTAGTAGCAATAAACTCTCCTCAAGATCAAAGTGAATCAAGTTAGATCTGAGAACAATATGACCGACTTATTTACCAAGTGGCTGCCTAAATCCACATTCTAGTAGCGTGTGAAGAGCAATGGTTTACGGAAATTATCCGAACTCCAATGATTATATCAATCAAGGAGAGATGCAGACATCAGGTGATGATATAATGTCTACAGGCTTGATATCGAAATGTGAAGGGTGTATTGAAGAGCTATCAGAATACAGGCCACAATTGTACGTTTTAATAAAGACAAAATTATTCAAGCCTCATAGAGATCAATGTGCGCGCATTGGGTCAATAACATGATGAATGGTGGTTAACATAATCACTCCTCAGTGGTTAACATTCAAGCTTCACATCTAAATTTGGCGGTTGCTAGCAGCAAAGAAAATGGTTATATGTAATTGTATAGTTTGAACTTTCTCCGATCAAAATCCAAAATTTCAAAAACCCTAGAAAATAAAAAATCCCCCAAATTCCAGCACCATGGGCAACAATGGAGAAGCTGATGAACCAGATCATGGAGCTGAAATTCACCTCCAAATCTCTCCAGCGCCAATCCCGAAAGTGCAAGAAGGAAGAGAAAGCCGAGAAATTGAAGATCAAGAAGGCCATGGAGAAAGGCAACGTCGACGGCGCCCGGATCTACGCCGAGAACGCCATCCGCAAGCGAACCGAGCAAATGAACTACCTCCGCCTCGACACCCAGGCCAAGATGTCCACCATCAACAAGTCCATGGGCAACATCGTCAAATCCCTCGAGTCCTCCCTCAACACCGGAAACCTCCAGAAGATGTCGGAGACCATGGACTCGTTTGAGAAGCAGTTCGTCAACATGGAGGTCCAGGCCGAGTTCATGGAGAGCTCCATGGCCGGCTCCACCTCGCTTTCCACTCCCGAAGGTGAGGTTAACAGTCTTATGCAACAGGTTGCCGATGACTATGGGCTTGAGGTCTCCGTGGGCCTGCCCCAGCCGGCGGCCCATGCCGTGCCCACCAAGGAGGCCGATAAGGTCGATGAGGATGATCTTTCCAGGAGGCTTGCGGAGCTCAAGGCTAGAGGTTAATGAGGGAATGTCATCGGTGCGATGCGAATTTGATGTATAATGCTGCTTTTATGGGTTTGCAGAATTATGAGCTGTGATTCGTGTTGGAACCATTTACAACTTGATATTTGTGTATAATTGTCGAATCAATTCGCGGTGACATGATTATGTGGGCTGTGTTGCTGCATATGTGTCTTTAATCATTTTCTTTAACCAGATGCTTGAATCGATATGTTTTTGTTTGAGTTGGATATGGTATTTGGTATGTTTACATACGAGAATGTGTAATAGTTGTGTGAATGTATGTGGGGTTTGTTTTCTATTGGAGACTGAGTGGAACTGGTAAATTGGTAATGTGTGTCTGTACAGCAAATTTTGCTGCTCTGGTTTGACTAACACCATTTGCTTGTAAATCTTAAGTGCTACTTGAAATATGATGGTGGAGGTGGAGGTGGAGGTGGAGGTGGATATTGTATTTATCTGTGTTAGTGTGAGCTAGGCAGCCAATAAGTGCTGCGCATGGCAAGTAATTTTACACCGCAGTGTTTAAAGATGGATCGCCTTGTGTGGGATGGGAGATGATAGTTTGCCTAAAATTCTTCTGGGATGTATATAGGGTTGGTCAATTTCTAAAACCTGGGTTTCATGTTTGATAGGAAATCAGGTGATTCATGACTACTTGATTGACTGCTGTTTGTCACTTGGTTTCTAGTAAAGTTTTGTCAGGTCCTGCATATTAATATCTTGCGTTCGTACTTGCATCAACATGTCTTCCAAGGGAGTGGTTTCTTGTGTTCCATCTCTGGTGATTGGTTTGATTCATGAATTACCCATTCATGTTGAGATTGAAATTTGAAGATGCATATACCATTCAATATCTGATCCGAGTTGGGGATGGTGGATGCATGTTTAAATGGTGATGATCTAAATGCTTTTGTATACTTTTGAGCTCTGCATCATGTATGTTTTGCTTTGGGCAAGTTTGATAATTGCTAGTGTTTTGAACAAGCCTCTGGAGATCCTTGGAGCTCTGACGACTCTTTTAGCTGAAGTTGGAGAACTATTTTGAAAAAATCGAAGATCTGAAATTTTTGGTAAAGTTTTCCACATGGGGCATCAAACCCCATTAACATTGTTTTCCCTTCATCCACAGTGGAAATAGAGGTTGCTTTCCTTTAAGCTTAATTGTACCGACTACTGAGACTATGATTCCGAAAGACAAAGTCACAAAACGGAAGAATGATCGGAAATATTGAAAGGCCACCACTTCCCGCGCGTCAAAAATGCTCTTCCAGTTCACCATCGTTCTCAAAAGAAAAGAAACACTACCAAACCGCGCTCGCTACGCGTTACACCACCAAACCCCACTGGACATCATCATACACCCGTCTAGTAGCGCACGCCATCTTGGCAAGTAAGCTCGAGCAGCGCCTGTCAGATGAGCTGCCCTCCAATCGTATATTTATTCTCTTTTTTTGGTTACATTAGAAATAAATCATATTCCTAACCTAGTATAGTCTATCCAACCCTCACCATTTAAGCTACCCCCTGATGTATTTAAAAACGCGTACAAAATGATTCAGTAAAATATATACTTTTTCAAATTAGACTTTTCAAAAAGAAAAAAAGTTATTTTGTGAAATCAAATTTGTTATCAAATGATGTGTTTGAACACAATATTTTTAATCTATAGTTCAACAAATAAAACATTACTTTGATAATTTAACAGTATGCAAATGTGAAAAGAGTAAAATAACATCACAATCAAATCTGCCGTCGGTAAATCTGCAAAGTTGAACAAAGTAGCCAGCTTTTTCCACTTGTTGCATTACATCCTGGATTTTTCTCTACTTGTTATTGTGATTGCATTAATGTATCCTTGCTTGATGCAATAAAAGCAAAAGTAAATATAGTTCATAGTTCATAGTTCATAGTTCATAGTTCATAGTTCTAAGGCAAAAAAGAAAAAAGGAAAAAAGAGAGCCTCATACTTTAATTTTTGAAAAGCATCATGTACAGTATGAAAGTACAATATCAAATTACTTTACAGTTTACAGTCGACAAGAAATTAATACTCACATGCTTATACATGTACATTGAAAAATTTGAAGAGGTTTGATGATTTTAATCAAGATGTCATAAGCTTTTGAAGGCCAAAGCTTTTTAAGACCCTCCTTAACTCTCCGAAAGAGTTTTCTTTTGGGGGCATGGGATATGTGAAACCCAATTGCATCTATGTAGCAACCACTTCTTCCCTTCATGCCAACAATTTGGCCTCCATCTTCAACTGTGAAAGTAAAAGGCGTGCCTTCTTCAACTCCAAATGGTCCAAATGTTCTTCTATTGCTCTCGAATTTGAGTGACCGTATCACCACCGGATTGCCAACTACCCAGGGTGCCTCAAAACAGTGTCCACTAACACTCACTAGGAACTCATCTGGATACTCTAGCTTGATCTGTAATGCAGTACAAACAAGTTTAGATTGTTTGAATGTCTCATTTAAGAGGGATGCCGTCCCCAAGGCTCTGTTTCTCACTTGTTCAATTTTGTAAGAGAACATAAAACAATACAACTTGTGAGTTCTAACAAAAACTCTGGTTATCTATTTTTCTTGGTTTAATACATAGAACAGATGTCCCTTTCTATAATTTTTTTTTCTTTTAGTCATACGGAGGAGGGATTTGAATTTAGGGGAATTTAAGACAGTGTGGTCAATTTCATAAACAAAGCGTTACATGCACATTAGAAATCGTTTTGTTGAAGACTTGAAGCTGACCTGAGCATTGGCGTCGCCCCCGTCACCTCCATGCTTTTGAGCATTGACAAGCTCACCATCTTTATCATACGCCACACGAATTGAGTCGATGCATAAACCAGAAGTGACAGTGATTTCTCTTACGCCATGGTACATACCATCATCCCAAAGACCTCCACCGGTTCCTCCAAAAGGTTTCTCCGGCACAAAGCCGTTGAGCTTTATCTTCCCATGCGATTCATGATCCTTATTGCTACCTTCCTCCCCCTGCTGCATACAAGTTATGCAAGAGATGCTAAGAGTGGGGGTGATAAACATGCTTAATTGCTTCCTGTAATTAGACTCTGAAGGAAAGCAAAGAGAAGTGTATTGATCGTTGCTTAATAAAAGTGGAGGTATTCATACATCAACAAAAAGCAAAAGAAGCAAGATAGTTATATGGTCATATAATTGATCGAGTTCTGGAATCTCAGAGGAATATATATACTAAAAAATATAAGTGACTACGACGTAACTAAAAGAAAGTCAAATAGAATGGTCCAATGACTCCAATCTTCAATTGCGTGTTCGTAAGAAGTGACTAGATCATCTGCATGCGCGTTTGCAAAGGCAGAGAAGTGGACAAAGTCTTGAAAAATATCTTGACTAAAAAAAAGAAGGTACAGAAATTTTGAACAGGTCAGTGGTCAAGAATTGATAGAACAGTTGATATTGGAGCTCAAGAAAGTCCGAATTATGATGAATTGTAGGAAAGCTTGTCAACCAATGGAGTCATGGCCGTAACTTCCTCTTCTTCCTCCGGGTTGAAACAAACATTACTCTAGCTTCTCTCTTCTAGCTTCCTTTTTCACTTGAAAAATCGATGAGTTTGTTGTGTTTTCTGTAGTAATCCTTCATCAAATTTCTCTGCTCAGCATTTGTGGATTTCAGTTGTTCTTCCTACATATTTTCATCATCCTAGTAATCCCATTGCTAACCGTAACTAGATAGATATCTTTCCCAATTATTCCCTGGAAATCTTCCTATGATTGATTCGGATCATGGCCCTATTGTTTAAACTACTCTTCTTTTGAAACAAATTCATGCTAATTGTTTTAAGCCTGAAGCAAATTTGCATAACAAAATGAGTGACTTAGAAGTAGGTCAACGCGTCGACCGGGTTGGACTAGGTATTCGGGTCGAGTTGAGTCTATTTTGTGTCCTACTTTCTTGAGAAGAACCAGAGTCGCCCACATGAGAATCTGAACACTCTTCTTCAATCCATAAACAAAATACAACACCTTCTTCCTAAGCAAAGAGTTTCGCTCGATCACCAAAACTATGAAATGCATAACCCAATTTGTCATCAACATGCCACATGATACCACCATTACAAGCAAATTCGACCACCATGGGCAACACGGAGAAGCTGATGAAATTCACGTCCAAAACCCTCGAGTCCTCGCTCACCACCGGAAACCTCCAGAAGATGTCGGAGACCATGGACTCGTTTGAGAAGCAGTTCGTCAACATGGAGGTCCAGGCCGAGTTCATGGAGAGCTCCATGGCCGGCTCCACCTCGCTTTCCACTCCCGAAGGTGAGGTCAACAGTCTTATGCAACAGGTTGGTGATGATTATGGGCTTGAGGTCTCCGTGGGTCTGCCGCAGCCGGCGGCCCATGCCGTGCCCACCAAGGAGGCCGATAAGGTCGATGAGGATGATCTTTCCAGGAGGCTTGCGGAGCTCAAGGCTAGAGGCTAATGAGGGAATGTCATCGGTGCGATGCGAATTTGATGTATAATGCTGCTTTATGGGTTTGCAGAATTATGAGATGTGATTCGTGTTGGAACCATTTACAACTTGATATTTGTGTATAATTGTCGAATCAATTCGCGGTGACATGATTATGTGGACTGTGTTGTTGCATATGTGTCTTTAATCATTTTCTTTAACACTGTATGTTTTGGTTTGAATTGGATATGGTATTTGGGTATGTTTACATTCGGGAATTTGTGTAATAGTTATGTGAATGTATGTGGGGTTTGTTTTCTGTTGGAGGCTGAGTGGAACTGGGAAATCGGTAATGTGTGTCTATAGCAAATTTTGCTTGCTGCTGTATTTTGCTGTTTTGCTGCTTTGGTTTGACTAACACCATTTGCTTGTAAATCTTAAGTGCTACTTGAAATATGATGGGTTCAGTTGATGAGAGGATTTCAATATATTATTTCTATTGTTTGTTATACATGGTACCAATGTGTGCAGTTATTGTAGGGAACAGTCTGAGTTATGTTGATTGGAATTAGGAGTGAATTGGTTTTAGGTTTGTTGAGCAAGGAGGTCATTTGACCTGTATGGCAGATAAGACTATGCTATAGTAATGTACAATGTGATCAGAGATCTTCATCCTGTTGTATATAATTATGTCTATAATTCTTTTGTTTAATCCACCAACCTTGCTGATCTGTTAACTGAGCTGGTCTTTCCAATTGCTACATGCTGGTTTCTATGTCCTATGAGTGTGGTAGTTTTTTGTTATGAATCTTCTCATCTAGTCTGGGTCAAAAGGAATTCTGTTTTGTGGTTTCACTGCTTAACACATTGATCAGGGGTCATTTATCAGATTGTAGATTCATGTGTTGGTGTGTTTGTTTTGGTTGCTTCTTAAACCTGAGCGTGTTCTGGTGTAACGTTAACCTGCTCTGGACTTTTATTGTAGATTTTTGTTATGTTATTGGTTTATACGAAGTCCATAAATAATGTTTCTGGTCAATCAGTGGTGGATATCGTATTTATCTGTGAAAGAGTGAGGAAGACAGCCAATAAGCGCTGCTCATGCCAAGTAGTTTTACATCACACTTTAAAGATGGATCACCTTGTGTGGGATGGGTGATGATAGTTTGCCCAAAATTCTTCTGGGATGTGTATAGGGTTTGCAGTTTTCTAACGTTGTTGTCATATATTTGATGGGATTGTGATTCATGACTCTACTTGGTGGACTGTTGTTTATAACTTGGTTTCAAATTAGTTTTATCAGGTCCTGCATTTTAATATCTTGCATTCATACTTGCATCTACATGTCTTGTAAGGCAGTGGTTTTTGTGTTCTGTCTTCGGTGATTGGTTTGATTCAGTTTCCAATTCATGTTGAGATTGAAATTTGAAGATGCATATAGCAGTCAATATCCGATCAAAGTTAGGGATGGTGGATGCATGTTTAAATGTTGATGATCTAAATGCTTTTGTTAACTTTTGTGCTCTGCATCATATATCTTTTACTTTGGGCAATCTTGGCAAGTGTTTTGAACAAGCCTGTGGAGATCTTAGAGCTCGAGTTTGCTAGCTTTTGAAGACTCTTTGAGCTGAGATTGGAGAATTCTAGGTTCTTCGAACTATTCTGAAAAATCGAAGATCTAAAATTTTTTGAATAGTTTTCCACATGAGGCATAAGACCCCATTGCGACTAACCACTTGTACATTATAATAGAGGGGTTTTTTTTATTTTTTTTTATTCTTAACCCTTTAGTGGTACTGAGACTATGATTCGAAAGACAAAACGAAATTGAAATTAACTCATAGAGATCTATGTGCACGCACTCGATCAGTAACATGAGGAATGGTGGCTAACATAATCACTCCTCAACAAAATGATGCAACAAACAAAATGGTTATATGCAATTACATAGTTTGAACTTTAAACACAATATAACCAAAACGGTGGACATGAAGATCTCATCTTCTGGATCTCCATACGAGTGATACGACTACAAGGATGGACTAACTTTCCCAGTTGTTTGTTTCAGTATATATGATGCAACATTTTTAGTGCAACTTGTATCACAAAGTCGAGAAAAACCCTTCTTTTCATTTCTTTCATGAAATACCTCAAAACTTTATTAAGTCATTCAGAAGATGTACAGGCATAAATAATCAACCTGGACCTGTGGTTGGTCAAGCAAATCAATCAGGATGCTTTTCATCCAGATCACAAAATCATCTAGAAGAACTAAGCACATAATTAATGGTTCACAGGCTGAACCAATGCAGAAATCTTCTGCTATGAGACGAGACATAGCCACAACTCTGTCCAATTTTATGTCAATTTTAGTGATGGCTGGGTTCAGAATTTCCTCTCTAAGGAACAGAATATGAGCCCTCGAGATAGAGATCAGTTTACACATAAAGGAGTCTGGAGCTGAGAAACTTTGGTTTTCTGCAATTTGAGGTTGACCACCATACTAGAGTGAGACTGGCATAAGTAGAATTCTCAAAAGAAGACGTTGCTTTGCTTTCCAATTTCGTTTCACTTCTACTCCTGTATTGTGCAATTGGTGTATAGGTTTCCAGCACCTCTACAAAGGACATATTTAAAAAAAAAAAAAAAAAAAAGTCAGTCTCTTGCACAGAAAAGCAGGATAGCTGTTCAATGTCAACATATTCCCTTTCAAAATTTTCTTGAGCAAAAGAAAATTGAGAACAAATTGTTCAGAGAGGAAAACCAGAAATTATTGCAGGCGAGTTTAGTTTCAAATTAGCATTTTTTTTCTTGGTAGCCTGTAGACATGCAAATTTCTCATCTCTGATTAAACAAGGCAAAAGTTTTACATGTTCAGTCAAGACTTACCATCACCAAGTGAACTTTGGGGATAGAAGAGCGGAAGAGGATCCGCTAGGGATAGCAAGATGAACCACAGAAAGAACAGCTTTCAAATGTCTGTGAAGACCATTGCACACTCACTCAATTGGTTCAGTGGAAAGTGCTGACGCGGAGAATTTACTGTCCATGCATGTACAACAATAGAACATCAGTGACACAGCAATAGGTGGAACCAAGAAGCTTTAACTATTAAGTAATTTCGACTGTCAAAAAGAAATGGATGTAATGTTCTAGCTGGATTTATTAGGATGGACTCCGACAGACTTTAACATCATCACAAAAATGAGACCATTTGTTCTTACTTTCTAGATGGCATAACAGAACAGTCTTGGGTATCAGCCACAAACAATATCATCACAATCCAGATGATGAATGATGTAAGTATCAATTTCACCACCAATTAGTCGCCTTTAATACTTTCCTTCCTACAAAAGGAGAAAAAGAAAGTGATATAGCTGTGTTAGTATAAATGATGAAGGCAAGTTGAACTCGTTTAACTGACAAAAACACAACCTAGGTAAAAGTATAACCAAAGAAACAAGCTGGTGTTGAACTTCCTCGAGTGACGGCGCATGCTCATGGTCACAAACTCCCATAGCTTCCTGAAATACATTTGATTTAAGTCCAGACAGTTTACATATGTCAAAAGTTACCTGTTCGATGTTATACAAGCCATTTACAGTCATCCCCAGTGTTCCATGGAATGGAATTCAGGGTCAAATCCACACTTAACTTCTCTTTATACCTCGAAAAGATGAAGTCATTAAGATAATAATGTCCGTGCCAAAGTTATAATTGGCGAACTACCAAGCAATCGAATAATCAAGCCCCTCCAAAAGGTTACAAAGGTCAAATGATGAGAATCTACTTGAGATGTGGGAAGAGAAAGTGCCTACCTTTGGTAAGAACGTCGTCAATCCATCAATGGTTGCAGAGTTTTCTTGATGGTGCGTTCTCATTGTCAGATAATCCTCTGACATAAAATGTTGTTTTGCAGATGCTTCAATTTCTCTAGCCGGACTATAATTGAATGATCTTATGATGACTTCACCTGAAATTGATTCGATTGTAACAGAAAAATGCAAATGACTTCAGTCTGACATGGGTAAGAATATACTAATATTTGCAGTATCAAGACACATATTTATCGAACATGTACAGTTAAAACTACCAATATTTGCAATTGCAAAATCTTAAATGCGTATCTCTAAATATCTATTATTTTGTCCTCACTCTCTAACTATGCATATAGTATTTGAAAGTTAACAATCTAAAAATAATATAAAAAGCGGCTGTTTATAGAGTATGAAGACAGACTTGAATACATCTTCAGAAAATAAGTCGTTTGCAATTTAGGGGGTCTTGTACCTCTTGTATTTTTTTTTGATCCTTTGGATCTTCTAATACAATCAATCATTGACCAAAAAAAAAAGGGCTTGAAATGCAAATGCTTTTAGCTTAAATCTGAGCAGTACAGTAAGAGGTAGTGTGAAGAATACCTCTAGTCTATAAGCTGTATTAAATAAAAGCAGTCAGTTCCAAGCTATCGGGGATACTGGAAATTTTATTCAGTAATCAGTACAGCACAAAGAGTACCTGAGAGTTGGGGATCATCTTGTCAGTGGACTCCAATCATCAGAACTAAAAAGACCTGACCTCCCTATTCCCTCCACATAAGAGTTTGCTTGCAAGCCGTTCTGCATTTCCATAACCAAATATTATCATTTCTTGCATTTAATTATATATCAATCTCATCTCATGCAATCAACTTAATTTGTTATAGCTTGAAACAATAGAGAAACTAAACCACTACAGACTTGCAGAATTTCACTATAATAGAACCTCCTTTCTGAACTCCAAGTATTTCAAGTAAACAGATGAATGAATTAGATGTTGGAAAAGGCACTATAGTTATCATTCAATTTCTTTTCTTATAATCGCACTGCTCTGTTCTTACCCAAATCTTGAAGAAATAGAGTCAACAGAGTAAAGACATCTCCACTGGATAGGGAGCTGGTGTCCAGCATCAGAAGAAGCATTAGATCATTGATCCTGCAGTAACTGCAAGGATTATTCTATCAATTCTCCGGAAACAGACAAAAGTATTCAATTATTGGCGATAAATCAAGGACTCAGCCTGAAGCCATAAAAAAAATCACATGTTTATCAGTTCATGATAGCAGATATGCATCACTAAGATATCTAACCTGAAAGTAACTAATTAGGTAGACAAATAAAGTTCCATATTGTGTAATTTAAAAAGTACTTAAGAACATCCTATACATTCAGCTAATCATGTTACAATATGAGTTGTATTACAATGAGCTGTCCACTAGGCCCATCCTCTTAGCATATATCTGCTTGTTCCAAGAGAATTGAAAAAGGAGGCCCGAATGATTGAAATAATTTATAAATGAAATATTAAACACCCAGATGAAGTAAAAATTGAAAGCAAATACCTTTTAACGTTGACAGAAGATTTCACAGGGACTGAATGATAGACCAGTTATTACAGAGTATGTAGCCTACCAGAGTAGCATCTCAGCAGCTTGAAAATTCCAATGCCATTTGAAATGCTTTAGGCTTCAATTTGAGCTGTACTTGTACCATGTTGTGATTTGGTATCCTGGATAAAAAGAAGATAATTGATTCCTCACTAGCCAAAGATTTATTGGAACTTTCATATCTGGAAATTCTGCACTACATTAAGGAGTACCTGAGGCTGAGGGCATTTGGTCTTAGGGAGTCAGGGTTTGACCTCCCCAATCCCGCAAAGAGGTGTGCTTTCAACCTGATTGCAAAATTTTATAATAAGTTCATAATAGCAAGTTAAATTGGAAAAATGATCACAGAATTGCAATGACCATTAATGATTTAATGCTAGTCAAGGTACAATTACTAAAGTCTAAGCTTTTCTGGGGATATTTTGTCTAATATATTCATTGATCTACCACCAAAAAAAAAAAAACACGTCTAACAGGCTGATAGTCTATAGCTCTATTTTCATCTATAGCCTATGGCATTAGCTCTGCACTGACCTTTGTTTTGATGAAATAAATCCAACAATGTAGATGGTATAGTTGCTAGGGGGTTGAGTTCAATGGCTGAGGATACATGATATCAATACCAATCAGCAAAATTCGTCGCTCATGAAACTGACATTCCATTTTCATTCTTCGCACTCCTTGATGGAACAAGTCTTAAATGATTGGGAAAGAGAGAGACTCTCATGCTTAAGATAACAGGTATGCATCCCACATTATATAGCCTGAAAGCCAGCCAACCAATTAGACAAACAAGCTAATCCCAGTTTAAATAAATAAAAATTTGAATGTTACAAATAGGGATTGGCCTAATTCAGCTTACCATGGATGTTAGTATATGATATTGTAATGAGAGCTGTCCAGAAGGGTTTTCCACCCACACAACTTCTACAGAGGAGGTGGACGTCTGAAGTAAAAGAGGGCCACAAGGAATAAGACCTTAACGATGATGGAAATTAAAATATTCTGATATGACATTAAACCATGTATATTGAAGGAAATCTACCTTTTCAGTTTCAATACAAGAATTTTGCTGAATGGAAGACTACTACAAATTGGAGTGCGGCGTGGCTTGCCATTGCGTCGGCACTTGAGTTTGCCTCTTTAGTAAATCCATAGATGCCTATCAAGTAGCAATTATAAAAATTGAAAGAAAATGAGCAACATTCACTACATTAGATCAAGACATAAGGTTAATGTAAAAGAGATTAATTACCAGAATAGTGGAGTGGATGAGATTGGCAGAAGCTAGCTAGCTCCTCACTCAATAGTCAAGTTATTCATAACCAATTTTGATGTTTGGGATGTGAGATATCTTGTTAAACCCCTCATTAATCGGGGCTGGTTCCGCACCATAAGTGGTCCACTGACGATGGTTGCCTCCATAGTACACAGAATGCAGAATTGGACTATCCACAATGGTCAAACTCTTCAGTGGTGTCTTCCATAGGAACTCCGGCAAAGCTTTTAGTTTTTCACATTTCCTCACTTCTAAGGATGAAAGGCATGGCATTATCCTGATATTCTGAGAATCCACTCCTTCCCACTCTTCCCATTTATAGATGAAACTGAATGTGAGGTGTTTTAACTTTGGGAATGAACTAACCTCCGATGACGATGACGATGATATTCGATTTATCCCCAGAAACACAACCCCCACCTTTTGCAGTCTATCATTCATCTTTATATCCAGCGATTCAAGGAACGACAGTGTCCCCAAAGCAGGTAAAACCTCAAATTTCTTGATGAAAAGAGTAAGCCTCTTCAAGTTTGGTAAAGACATGAGCCAAGTGGGAGTCGAGGTAGCCCCATAACAGTGAAGGATGCTTAATGATTCCAAATCTGGATGTGGTTTTAAAGCATTCAGTATCGCTCCTTCGGTTTCGAGCGTCGGTGCTGCGTAACAGTCGAAATTAAGTTCCAAGTGAAGGAGGCGTTTCTTATTCAAACGTGCTCTCACGGCCCCACTCACAGTTTGCAATGACGATGCCACGTGTTGCACGGAAAGAGCCCCTTGAAGCTGTTCCAAGTTTTCCAGATCCTCCAACTGCAATCCTTCTTTTCTGGTCTCTTCGCTCACGTGAAACTCATCTAGTGTTTGCAGCCATTTCAATCTACTAATACCTTTTAACTTTACACCCGGAGAACCCTTAACGTAAAGATGCTTCAAATTGATTAACTTCCTCATACCAAACCCTTTTACCAGATTACGGCACTCAACAAGCCGCAAGGTTTGTAGATTGTACAAATCACCTATTTTGTCCGGTAATTCCCTAAAGGAATTATTTGATAGATCAAGATATCTCAAATGTAGCAACTCACCAACCTCTTTTGGAACTACTCTGAGGGCAGTACTACTCAAATTTAAAGACCTAACACGTTTCACTGAAGTTATAAACTCTGGCTCAATACTAGAAATTGTTGAAGCAAAAGTAGTGAAGGTACGCAAATTTCCACAATTTCGAGAAGAAAGGATGCTAGATAAACCCTGAGATGCAAACATCAGGGTTAAGTGACGAAAACTGTTACCGTTGGGAAGCTCCATCATCTCATCAGCACCCTTCACCTCCATACTAAAACACTCTTCCACGGTCAAGTACTGCAAAAGGTCATGCATAATATCGTGCATTTTGCATTTTGTAACATTCCCATCATCATCTCTCACAAAATCTTGGAAGAAAGACCTCGTTGCTAAATCCTCAAAATATGTTTGACCAACCTCTTCTTCTTTCTTTTGCTTCTTGTACAAATAGTTTTGTGACATCCACAACTCAATCAAAACATCTTTATCAATCACATAATCTTTCGGAAAAGTAACGCAATACAAAAGACAACGCCTTATGGTTGGAGGCAAATCATAATAACTTAACAATAATGGTTGAAAAACCTCCTCGGGAAATCTTTTTAATTCCCATATGGGACTTTTTAATACATCTTGCCATTCTTTTTTTGTTTTCTTATGGCGCATGAGACTACCTAAAGTCTTCGCAACAAGAGGTAAACCTTTACACTTCTCTACAAACTCTTGAACAAACATTTCAAACTTTTCAAACTCATCTTCCCTATCAAGGAAGGTAATGTGATTGAACAGCAACCGAGTGCACTCTTCACTTAATGCCTTCAAGTGAGTCATTTGATTGGTCGCTCCCATTACTTGAGCAACCTCCTCTTTTCGTGTGGTTACCAATATTCTACTGCCAGTGGCACCCTTAAGCAAGGGTTTGATTAATTCATTCCATTGACTAGAATTTGGGTTCCACACATCATCTAGGACGAGGAGAAATTTTTTTCCCTTGATTAATTCTTCTATGCGTACCATTAAAGGGTCTAACTGATTTGAGTTTGGAGTATTGCTCACATTACCAAGACTTTCTATGATGGCTTTAGCAATCGTAATCACTTCAAAAGGGTCTGAGACACAGACCCATATCCTCTTCTCAAAATGGGCCTTGACCTTGTCATCATTATAGACTAGTTGACAGAGAGTTGTTTTCCCTATCCCTCCCAACCCTATTATAGGGATGATAAGAGGACCCCTCCTCTTATGACTACTACTCTCATCTAGCAACTTGAGTACTAAAAGGTCCTTTTCGGTTTCTCGACCAAAGGATTTGTCAATGACAAGAGAAGAAGTTTGTTGTCGTGGAGGTGGTTTAGGTGCTTCTTTTGTATCTTGAAAGTTATAAAGTTGTCTTTCATTAGCAATCTGAGTTAACTTTTCGTTTAGACTTCGTATTTTGACCGCAATGTCGTGACGATGAACTAGCCGATTGATTGTATTGACTGGATGATGAACTACTTGATGGAGTATATTGACTGGACGATGAACTACTTGTTTGACTCGGGTCACTCGGCAGCAAGAAAAGCAAGAAGGAAAGGGGAGACATACCTTCTCCTTAGTACGAGGAGCAGTTTCAATAATTCCTCCTTTGTTTGAACCCTCTGGAATCTCCAAGGCGTCCGTTGGGTTCACACCTTCTTGTTCATCCGCCAGTAATTGCTGCTTAAGAATTTCTGTGCTCCACTCATCCAACACGTCGTCCATCTCATGAGAAACTTGGTTCAGTTCATTCAGCCAGTGTCCCACGCTGGCCCCTGTCACTTCTCCCATGCTGGCCTCGATGACATGTTTCTCCTCTGCATCCTGAAGCACAGCTCTGATAAGTTTCAAATTGCGGGACAGATTTGCGACTTCATCATCAACACCCATCACCAGCTTCAGCTCTCTTCCGATCTTGTCAGTGGTGACCGAAGCCAAACGATCCAGGAGTAGATTAACGAGTGTTTCAGCCATGAGTTTGAAATTGATTGGGCAGAAAGAGAAATATGTAGAAAGTAACAAATGCAGAATGGATGTGCTATCGTCTTTGTGGTAGCCACTTTATATAGGCATGATTACTTCCAGTTGCACAGCTGTAACGCATGTTGTTCCCTTTTATCGTTTCAATTTTAAAGGACGCGTCTGTAACACGTGGCTTGCAACAAGGACAACAATTAATAAGTATGGAGAGAATCTTGCGTAGGGCACCCGCACGGACACGTGGTGGGGCGGGCCAATCACCCCCCAGCAGGGGGGGTGTTTTGGGTATTTCAATTCAGGGAGCAGGGGCAATTTTGGAAAAGATGAAAAATTTCCTCTCTTCTGATTGGTGGGCCGTAAAGACACGTGGTGGGGAAACCCCCACCTAAGAATTTCTCATAAGTATGAACAAGAAAAAGAAAGTGATTCAGGTCACCATAATTGACTAAAGCACTGTGGCTTGCAACAATGGGACCCTAATCTCATAAATAAAAAATAAATAAAACAATGGGACCCTAATTTTGCATGATTGAAAGATCCATCGCCGAAAGTGCTAGGAGATTGTCTCTGTACTTTTTAACTCCGACTATTTTCCTGGAAACTGTAGGTGGGTTGCACCATACTCCGGAATGATGGTATCTTCTTTAGCAAATGGTCTTCTTCTTCGGATACCCTTGTTTTTTTTTTTTTTTTTTCGCCTGCTTTCTGCTCTTTCACTGTTGGGGAATAACGGAGCAGTGGAGTAAGAGCAAGTTCACCCGTAGTCAAGAAAAGGCAAAGTCGAGAAGTCAAGAATTCGACCAGTCAAGTTACTATTCATTGCCACTGGACATGGGTTTCCACCCGTTTTTTTCTTGACCGGTCAAAACTGTTCATCGATTTTAACTGTTCATACAGCTTAAAGGACCGTTGGAATCAAATTTCTCCTCATACAACGGCTGCTGGACACGTGGCGCAGTACCATTCGTCCCTGTCTGGCACTACAGGACAAAATCGTGACCCCCACGCGGAAAGGCGGCTCCTGCTTCTTCCGTGCAGTCCACTCTCTTCTCCAGCGCGTCTGGTAAGATGGAGTCAGTGGGGGGCGGGCCGAGCTGGAGCGTTTGCTTGACTGGTCAGGAGTTTAGTCAGGGCCTTGCCCTTTTGTTTCGCCTTGGTCATGCAAAGCCAAGTTTTGGCTGGTGAAGAATCCATCGGTGGAAGATGAAAATTCCTTCAGCTGGGCAACACATCATCAATTCTGAGCTGGTGCCCGGTCAAGTAGAGACCGGTGGACTTGCTCTAAGATCTTTGGCTTCTCTCTATTTTGAAAAACTAGGGCTGAGATTTTAGACCCGAAAAACCGAGGAACCGGTCCAAACCGACCCTAACCGGTCGGTTCGGTTCGGTTTTCTCTCTTAATTTAGTCATTTTTTTCCGGTTCGGTTCTTGTATAATAGTAACGGTTCGGTGTCGGTTCCCATATTCAGTTTTTGCCTTTACCCAAACCGAAGCGATTTAGAGAATATTGTATAATTTTTGTTTGTTTTCAGTGTCTCACACTCTCCCTAACCCTAAGAGGCTAAGATTCTCTCTACCTACCCACCCCATCCACTTTTTTTAATCTGATGTGCCCATGTGCGAAGATGCTCCCCTATTTGTGCTTTTGCTTTAGTAAAGAAAATAATATTCTCGAAGTTCTCCCAAACCTTCTCTCCTGTTCTCTCTCTTTCTCCCCTCTGTTTCTTTTATTCTTGTTGTTCCCTTCCTTTCTCGTCTCTTTCTTACTCCCTCTCTTCTCAGTTCTCACTCTTTTGTTTGGTTTTGATTTTATCAGAGATAGTTTTGAAAACCAATTTTCTACTTCTTATTTCTTTATTCAGCTGGTACCATGATTTGTTTATAGGAGAAAGTTGTTGTCCTCTTTGATACCATGATTTGTTTTTCAGTTATATTTCTAAGCTTTGGTTGTGTTCCGAATACCGTGAGATTTGGGAGGCAAAGTGTGTTTGGAATGAGGATTAGGCCCAGCTTCTCAGTTCAGATCTTCTCCAATTTCTCAAGCGTAGCCGGCAGCCGACAGCCCTAATCCCTATCCCCTACCCTCGTAACTGTTCTTCCTTCTTCCTTCTATTTGAAAAGTTGCAAAACCCAGAAAACCCAGTTCATCTGTGGGTCTGTGCTTCGAACCCCATTTCTGATCTCCACCATTCCTTCATCT